>NC_061122.1:174962454-175011540 GCF_002878395.1 Capsicum annuum | reverse complement strand
ATATAATAAGATCAATTATGTAACTGTTTTTTAAAGAAACACAAACTTATTTTCATCTTAAATTCAAGTGTGCAACCTAAGTTAGATATGTTTCTCTTTGAGTCAAGTGGAATATTTTGCAATTTTCCTAGAAATAATTCAGAATTAAATAAAATATTTTTTTAAGTTGAATATTTTGTAATAATTTTCAAAAATTAATCTTAAATTATGCGGAATATTTCATAATTTTCCTCAAAATTAATATTGGATTAAGTGAAACATGTCATAGCTTTTTTCCAACTCAAGTAGACTACTTCTCGCTTGAATAAAGAAATGTCAATTTTAAACATGTAAATAAAATCAATCCTTTTTGCAAAATTAGCCACCTTTCGTAAGTTAGTCAAAGATGTTCTTTTGGTGAACCGTTTTAAAACGGACGCTCCTAATTGCCGTAAAAACCTTCTTAGGGCGTTAATTGAACCCTGAACCGTTTTAAAACGGACGCTCCTAAATGCCGTAAAAACCTTCTTAGGGCGTTAATTGAACCCTTACTCAGTTTCTTTAAATTCAAAGATTTATTTATGTTTTTGAATCTTTGAAATTTCTTTAAAATTTTCTTGATATTTTCTATAAAAATCAAGTGGCGACTCTGTAATTTCTTAAAAATTATTTCGAAAGATTTTCTTGAATTTTTGAAATAGTTTTAAAAGGGTCAAAAATCATCTCCTCTAAAATGAAATCCGAAAAGGATAAGACAAGGAATAAGGGTAAGAGGAAGGATTTTTTTGGAAAAAATTGGAGATTTTGGAGATGCGTGCTTGTAACATTACGTAACCAAAAAAGTCCGAAAAGAAAAGCTATGAAATCAGTGCCGATAAAGGTTAAATTCTGCCAAGTTTGAAGTGAAATTCCAGTGGGGAAGTCAGTCGTCAAGGTTCGTTCGTCCTAGTTGGCTGCCCAAAAAAAGGTAACAAATTACCATCTTAAAGTTTATTCATGTTCTGCTTTATTTAAGATTTCCATGTTGCCATGTTCTGTCATTTCCAGCAAATCTGATGAAAAGCAGATTTTCTTCATGATTTTGTGTTTGTTGTTCAAAATGGGTTGATTTTGCTTAATATCTTTATCTTGGGCGTAATAGTGCACTTGGGACATTTGTTGAAGTTGTTGCTTCCTACCTGCCTTCGTCTATAATCTTTAATTGAATTTAAATGTCACATTTTTATTCTTACTTTTTGTTTTAATCAAATGGACAGTAAAAACAAAAGTGATGTAACTTAAAATTAAACCTACATCAATTTGTTTATTTTTCGTACCTTAACTATTGAGTTATCACTCTTGCGATTTGGTTCTCAGTCTATCTTTTGTAGTGGTGGGACATGTAAATCATCCACATAAGTGTTTGGTAGTGTTGAAATCATGTTCTTTCATTAATCAACACGAGTTTTATCTATAGCATGTTTACAAGTCCTTAAAAGTATTTTCTCTCTTCCTCAGATTGCCATTGTTCTACTGTGTCTGGAAATTTCATGGATTTAAAGCTCACTTAGTACCTATTCAAGTTGAAAATACCAAGTCACAAGCTTTGTTTAGGTTGTTGGTTTGACCAAATGCATAAGATTTTCTTGTTGCACCCAAATTTCTTTATCTTGGGGATTATTAGTTTTGTTTGTTAATGGCTCTATGAGTTAGTATAATCCAGCAGGGTTCCCTGTTAGACCATGAATTTCGCATTAGGCCATGTTACGGATTTTGTAATGATTTATCTTGTTTTGATTAGGAGAAATCTTTTATTAGTATAAGCTAGCTGCTATTTTGCTTATGTAAACAACTAGGAAAAGCTCAATATTATGTTCAAAGTCTCTTTCATTTAAAGCTCTAGTTAGATAGAATTTGTCTAGTACATAAAGTCAGGTCCTTTTGCTTTTTTTTTACGAGTTTATATGTGAATCAATCTTAGTTGTATAATTGACCCATTTATGTGTTTCTCTCTTAATAGATTTGGATGGTCCAATTGAATGCCCTTATACAAGTCATTTATTTTGTGATTTCTTTGTTATCCACTTTATTAATACTTTTACTTTTTCTTTGCATGAAACCCCCCTATGTTGAGTCCATTGGACTCTCCCATTGCATCTACAACACTAATTCCCATTCCTCTGAGTCAAAACCCCACGCCAAAGTCCCCAACAGGACTGATTGTGGCGATATACGGAAGATACACAGGAGAAATGCCGATATACAGGTTGCAGGGATGGAAGATGGGTCAAGAAATCCAAAAATGCTGACATTAATGTCCATGTGGGACTCATATACATCCAGTATACGTCAAATATATAGAAAAATGCAGCAAAACAAAGCTATGATATACAGCTGATATACATGGATAAAAATGGACCATAATTCAAAGCCCAAAAGCTGGGCAACTTTATTGATGAGCCAATTAAGGGCTCAACTTCAATTCTTGTATTATTTTAAAAAAAGGCTTATAATCTATCTCTGTTTATTTGTATTAACTAACACTTTAAATCAATTAATCTAGATAAATTCTCTAAAGTGTTGCCATTTTATTTTATCTTAGTTTTCTTTTACTTAATTCATCATTTTTTCGCCTAACTTGTCTTTGTCTAAAAACGGATTAAATTGGTTCCTTAGATTTTCTCCTTAAAACAAGTCTTCTAAAAGTGTGTATTTTATTTTAATATGACATTTATTTTGTTCATATGATTAACAGTTTGTTTGGATTAAGGTAATTTTCTCTAAACCTAAGAAATTAATCTCCATATTTAAGAAACTAATTTATTTTGAAAATCACCTATTTAGAAATGGGCAAAGCACTTTTAATACTCTCTTAGCATCTTTTCTAACGGCATATTCTATAAAAAAAAATTGACTTTTCTATAATAATAATTACTAATAAGAAAATAATTATACAATCTTTTTCTTTTACAATAGAAGCAAAAATTATTTTCCTCTTAAAATCCAAAGAGAAATTGTAATTTAGTTTAATTCAAGTAGAATTTTCCTCGTTTGAATAAATAAATGTCTTTAAATGTGTAAATGAACGATTTTAGTATTCCTTTTGCAAAGTTAGTCATTTTTAAGTTAGTCAAAAAATATTTGGTAAATCATTTTTAAACGGACGCTCCTAAGTGCCTTGAAAACCTTCTTAGGGCGTTAATTGAACTCTTACCTATTTTATCTAGTTTTAAAGATTTATTTCTATTTTTGAACCTTCGAAACTCAATTAAGTTTTTCTTAATTTTTCTATTAAAATCAAGTGGCGACTCTGTGAATTTCTCAAAATTATTTTAATTTTTTTTTGAATCTTTTAAAATAGTTTTAAGAGGGTCAAAATCATTTTCTTTTTTAAATGAAGTCTGAAAAAGATAGAATAGTGTGTTTGTGCATCAAATATTGCAATCGCCACTTGTTGTTAAGATAAAGGAAAATCATATGTTGGATTCTGACTTGATGAAAGATTAAGAGGAATGTGGGTCAATAAAAGGTTGTTGATTTGCGATTGGTGGTAATGGTATCTTGAGGTACCAAGGTTATGTGTTTCCGACGTCGATAGATTTAGGAAAAGGATTTTAGTCGAAGCTCATAGATCTTATTATGCTATTTATATCGGTCCGACGAAGATGTATCATGATCTTAAGGAGTTTTATTGGTAGAATAATATGAAGCAAGATGTGGTTAACTATGTGGATAAGTTCATGGTGTGTCAATAAGAGAAAATTGAGCACATGAGACCCAGAGGTTTATACCAAGAGATTGAGTTTCCCGAAGGAAAGTAGGAGGTAATTAATATGGATTTCGTTATCAGTCTTCTTCGATCTCGAAATTTGTGTGATTCGATTTGGGTCGTTGTGGAGGATAATTAAGTTTCCTCACTTCTTGCCTATGAGGACTAGTCATTCGGTGGAGGATTATGCTAAGTTGTATCTTGAGAAGATTCTGAAGTTGTATGGTGCTCCTGTTTCTATCATTTCGAATCATGGTACTTTATTTTCATCTCATTTTTGCTGATCGTTTTAGAAAGGTTTGGGGACTAAGGTGTGCCTTAGAACTTCTTTCCACCCGCATTCGGATGGACAAGCGTAGAGGACCATTCAGACATTGGAAGATATGTTTCGTGCTTGTGTGATTGACTATGGTCGTAGTTGGGTTGACTGTTGCTGCTTATAGAGTTTGCTTATAATAATAGTTATCACTCTAACATTGGTATGACTCCTTTTGAGGCATTGTATGGTAGGTGATGTCGCTCTCTTATTGGGTGATATGAGGTTGGTGAGGGTAAGTTGGTTGCCCTAATTTGGTCGCTCTCCTATGCGGATAGAGGCATAGGGAGTTAGAGTTTAAGGTTGGCAATTGGGTATTCCTAAAGGTGTCTCCCATAAAGGGAGTGATGCAATTTGGTAAGAAGAGAAAGTTCAGTCCCTGATATATTGGTCCGTATTTAGTTTTGATGAGGGTTGGTAATGTTACTTATGAGTTGGAGTTATCTTCTATCTTGAGCTACATTCATCTAATTTTCCATATCTCTATGTTGAGGAAGTGTGTAGGTGACTCTTCATCAGTTATTCCTTTGAAAAGATTGGGTATTTTAGATTTTTTATCTTATGAGGTAGTCCCAATTGAGATCTTGGATCGTTAAGTTCGTCAGTTATGGATGAAAGATGTGTCTTTGATTAAGGTTCTTTGGAGGAACCGTAAGGTTGAAGAAGCTACTTGAGAGGCAGAAGAGGATATGAATTCCAAGTATCCGCATTTGTTCCTCATTTTGAAAATTCATGCTTAAGGTAAGTGTTGTTCTAAATATTTTTGTTTTAGGTCTTTGATAAGGGAAATAGTAGTTCCTTAATATCTTTGTTTTGTAGTATTGGTTAAAGGGAAGTTTGATGGGTAATAATGCACTAACTCCTGTGTGTACTTGCGTTAACCCGTCATTCGAGGACGAATGATCCTAGTGGGGGAGAATTGAAATGCCCTACTTTTGAACCTTGAAAATTTCTTGATTATTAGCTCTATGGACATCATACGACTTTTGCTTACTTGGCATATGATGTAGTTATAATTTAGGGGTCTTAGTCATATGTTACTCAGTATGGTTTTGGTTGGTTATTATCCAAGGTACGAATGGACACCAGGCGATTCATATGGAGATGATACAAGTGAGGAAAGCCACTCATATGTTGCATGGTGTGTCAAGCCCTTGGTAGGCTACCTAGGGTACAGTTCTAGGGTACTAATCATATGTTGTGGGTATGAGTTGTCCTATGAAATCATACGTTAGACAAGATTGGAGTCCAATATTCTATATAGGGTACGAGGGGTGGGTACCACTCGTATGTTATAAGTATGAGTTGGGGGGGGGATCGTACCTTCCTGCATGTTTTTTCAGCTTTTAAGCTGAGGGTATTTTGAATATTTTCCACCCCAAAATCTTTACGACCCTACATCTTAAAACACATTGTAGCCTCTTATAACACACTCTGAAAGATCAAAACACTCCTAAACTCTCTCTTAACTCTCTCCTAAAGATTGGGCTAGGGTTTCTACAAGGTGTTCATCTAGAGGCTCAAGAGTCAAGTTTTTTTCATAAATCTTTGTGAATAAGGCATGCGAATCTTCCTTCATTGCTAGTTCATGAAAATCATGTGTTTAAAGCTTTATTTCTGAATCATTAATGGTGGTTTTGAAAACCAATGTTGAGGGTTTTGTTGCATATTCTTGAGTATTGTTTTCTCTTGGTTTAAATTGTGTTTATACATGTTCTTGATGATGGTTTACGCATGTAGGTTCTTGGTAATTATGGTTTAACAAATGGTTCATGGGTAACCCTAAACTTGATGGTTTTACCTTGGTTGTTGTCTTGATAATGGTATGCCCTCAACATGTTTGTGAAAATGTCTAAGAAAATGAACTAGTCACATGTTAAATGGTGTTTTGAACTAAGGCATTGGCGTAATGAATATGAATAGTTGGTAAATGGTTTTGTGAAGGCATTGTTGGCCATGTAATGATTTAAATGGTAACCTTGGTGGTTTAATTGGCTTAAAGGGTTTGAGTACCTAAATAATAAATTGATTTATATATTTACTAGATAATGGGTTCAAGTCCCTAAATGTTGAATTAAATTGATGTCTTTGTATAGACAATGAGTTCGAGTCCCAATGTTAAATGATAATGGTATGGTATGTTGTGCACTTACAAGTGGTGTTGGAATGACGATATCAAATAAGTGTCTTTGGTAAGTAATTGGCTTAATAGTTATGTATATGAAATGATGGTTTTAAAATTGGGCTTTAAAATAGGATTTGTAGCTGGACCGTGAAAGTTGAGTTCGAAGGACTAATACTAGAAACCGCGCTAGCTAGTGTGGGTGTGTCTTTATGACCGGGTGGTTTGAGTCCCCCGAAAGAATATATGAATGGGAGGTTCGAGTCCCCTATGATATATGTATTGGTGCTCAAGTCACCTTGATTATGCCAGGATATTTGAGTCCCCCATATAGGCACATACAGTTATGGATTCTGGTTTGTGCAGCTACACGGATTGTGGCCCTTCCAGCAAGGGGAAAGTTGGGCCCATATAGCTCGTGGGTGCCTTGTTATATGACGGTTATGCTACACAGCCCAGGTTAATGTTTTCAAAGCTCATGCTAATCTTGTTTCCTAACTCGGCATGGTATATATGTATATTTATGTATTGCATTAGTTATGTGCATTGTATGATTGATTTTGAACTATTGGCATTATTTTATTCTTATTCTTGAATTATATACTAGCGCTCCAACTGCTAATTGTCTTCGATGTTGTATCCCTACACGATGTAAGGAATGATCATATTATTACCCATTCTGCTCAATGACTTGGATATGGAGACAGTTTTGTGTCAGATTGAAGTGGTGAGCTTTCATTCTCCGAAAGACTCCATTTTATGTTATGGACTTCTCTACATACTTTTTATTTATTTATTAGATTTTGGTTTTTGGCTATGGTCGGGAGCATGTCCCTACGGGATATTCTTTTGATTTTGGATAGAGGCTTTGTGAGACTACTTTGGGCATGGACGGTGTCGGTATTGGTGTCAGCCTTGCCATTGGTATTGGTATTGGGGATGACACCATTTGAATGTATTTTATTTATGATTTTTCCATCTTGATATATGTTTGGAATTCTTCCAACTTTAGGGTATATATTATTTGGTTGGACTGGGTAGCGGGGTGATCTCCGGTCCATGTTGGACTTGAGATGCCCATTACGATAAGGCCCGGGTTTGGGTCGTGTCATGTATATGGTTGGTTGACTAAATTACCATAAATGCTATGAGTAGCTATGGTTTATGCTATCAATTAAGCCCGTGTCTATGTTATCGTGTGTGCCGTTGACTAAGGTATTGTTTTGGGTTTGGGCTATGCTGTTATTCATGTTGCACTGTTGTTTAGTAACCAAACTAGTAACCATGCTAGAAATCCCTCATATTTCTAGTTGGTGAGTCATGATAACAATGGCTCTTGAAGGCATGCTTATTGACTATTCTTGAAACCCAATGATAATTATAATACTCATGTTACATGCATATGTCCATTGATAAATTTTACATTGAAGAAGAATGATGAGTATTAGAGGTATGATCTTCTTTACTCCTCCTTTATGTTTATTGACTTTATCCCTCGTGGGGCTTGTCATTTACTTTAGCCCTTGTGGGGCTTTTTCTTTATTATTGTCATGGATTGCTTATTGTGTTGATGCCCGGCAAGGCCGGAGGATTATGTTGGTGATATGATGATGCCTGACAAGGTCGGAGGATTATGTTGGTGATATGATGATGCCCAACAAAGCCAAAAGATAGTGTTGATGATGTGATTTACCTGGCAAGTCTAGAAGATGATTATTGATATGCCTATGTGTACATCTACTAGTTCAAGTCCGGCTAGCCTTATGTATGGCAAATATATACATGCTTCTATATACATTCGTGTTAAATAAGGGTGTGATGTTGACCTTAAGGTGCCCATTATAGTTAACTAGTGTTAAATACCTATAAGGAGGCGTAGTTAATGATTAATGATAAGTAGGGATTAGTATTGAATATTGTTTAATGTATAGCGAAGACTAGTTGGTAAACGAGAAACTAGTTGAATAATAAAGGTTCACCTAGTAAGTAATGTTAGTGTTAAATAATGGTTAATTGGGGAATGTTGGCTATCAAAATAGTGATGTAATGCGCATATGTCTAACAAATGGCTATATTATACAATGGATAGGGATCAAATGGACTAGTTTATATTCCTTGTTTAGCTAATACCCCATGGCTAATGAGAATAATAGCGTGAAATATGGTTGTATGGTCAACGTTGGTAACTAATGAAAGTTTGATAAAATATCCGATGGAAGATAAATGTGAAATAAACTTGGGAAAACGATGAGATCTGGATAGGTGGTTGGTTAAATGCCTTATTATTATTTCTCTTGGGTGTAATCTCTGGTAGTATGGAATGTCGTAATGAGCTCTTTACTTTATGCACTAGTTGGTGTATAGGCGCTAACTTTGTACTTGTGTTTGCTTGTGATTGTACTTTAGAATGCGTTATGATTCCAAGTTGTTATTTCTTATGTATAATGGTATTGGCATGTGATGATACTCTGTGATATATTATTATCCCGGATTAATGTCTTATTTTATATAGTGATATTGGAGAGGATTTGGGTTTGATTCTGTACCTCGACTTAGATATGTTTATCTTGCATTATATTGTATTTATATCATGAGTTAGCTCGGTTGACCGATGATGACTACTGAGTACCCGTTGTTTTGGTAGTCATACTTTACTTTGGTACCTTTTTTGGTACATATCCGAGTACTAGGTGTCATCATTGATTTAAGTTCATACAGGGTTGATCTTTAGGAGATAGGGTGAGCTCATGGAGTTCGAGTCGCTTATTTTCCCTCTATCTTTTACATTCATTCTTTAGTGTTTGAGACATATGTATTGGTTATACTTTAAGTCTTTTGGGTTGTATTATTGACATTAGATTCTCTTGTACTAGATTACCAGGTCGTGGGATTGGTATCTTATGATTGTTGACCTTTATTAGAACACCTTGTTTATATTTTAACTTGTGTTCATTAAATTTGGCCTATGTTAGCGTTTCTTACCGAATTAACCCATTGTTATAGCTCCGGGTTATGGTATTGGCTTATCTACTGGCGAGATTTAGTAGGTGCTATCATAACATGACCCAAACCAAGGCCTAGTCATGTCAGGTATCTCAAATCTAACTGGGACCGGAGACCATCCCTAATACCCCCACCATCAACCACCCTACATCCCATGTCGGATGAATTTCAAATATATAACAAAATAAAATAATAATAATTTAAATACATTAGATAAAGTCTATAACCATAACCAAACAGTCACAACCAAGTATCCAACCAATACCAAGCTCAATGTCAATACCAATACCAATACCAATGCTAACACTAATACCAACATCACCCATGCCCATAGTAGTCCGACAAAGTCTACCAGAATTAAAGAATAACCGGTTGGGACATTCCCCCGACCATAGCAAAAAACAAAACCAAAGAAATAACAATAATGAAAAGAAGTCCATAGCATGAAATGGAGTTTTTCGAAGTATGGAAGCTTACCATTTCAATCTGATTCAAAGCTGTCCCAAAATCCAAGTCACTGAGTAGGAGAAATAGAAGTATGGTCGGTTCCTACATCGCATGGGGATACAACATTCGAAGACGGTTAGCAAAGTGAATGCTAGCATGTAACTCAGGGATAAAGGTAAAATAATGCCATAATTTAAAACGAAATCAAATAACTGTATGCAATCACATATATACATATATATCTTGTTGGGATTGGGAACAAGGTTTAGCATGCATTTGAAACCTTAACCTGGGCTGTGTAGCTTTGCCGTACTAAACCTCCACCCACGGGCTATATGGGTTCATCTTCCCCTGCTGAAAGGGCCCTGATATGTGTTAGCCACACGAACCAGAGGTATTAAGGAAGACTAGGGAATGCCCCGACACCATGTCAATCTACGATACAAATATATATCAATAGTGTTAACCATGCACACAGGTCATCAAGACCAAACCTCATAACGGCAAGCATGAGTTTCCAATGTTGGTCCTCCCTGGGACCTCCACCTTTCATGGCTTTGCCACACAACCTCCTTTAATCCTATATTAAAACCATTTTCACATTCCCAACCATTTTCCAAGGAGTCTTTTAATTAGGCATTAACCGTCGGTATCGTCATACCAAAATTAGAGCTTGCAAGTCTATTCCCTTATACCATATAAAACCATTAAAGAAAAATTAGACTCCACCATTTCCAATTAAACTAAGACCATGGCCACCAAGCCCTCCCTAAGATCATTTGAAACCAAACCAACCCAATTCATGTTGCATTACTATTTATGCAATGCAAGGATTCCAAGAATAGTCAAACCATAGGACAAAATCATATTCATAGGCAATTTTACCAACAGGTTGAGGGCATGCCATTATCAAAGCCAAAATCATCAAATTCGGGGTTCAACCATGACCTCTCAATTAAATCATCATTCCCATGCACCCACATGTGTAAAACCATAATTAAGAACATGCATAATCACAATTTAAATCATAGAAAAGGACATTAATGATATGCATTTAAACCCCTCTACCGTGGTTTCAAAACCACCATTAATAATCCATGAACAATGATTAAAACATATTCTTTTAGTAAACAAACAATGAGGGAAGAGTCACATGCCTGAATTACAAAGATTCACGGAGAGAAATTGATCCTTAAGCCCTTAGATGACCACTTTGGAGAAACCCTAGCTAATTTTGCTTGAGAGGATTTTGAGAGAGTAAAGAGGATATTTAATCTTGTAAAGTGTGGAATGAATGACCAAAGTGTTATAGGGACGTGGGATCTTAAGGGTTTTAAGTGAGAAATTTCCAAAGTGCCCCCAGCTTAAAGCTGTAAAAAAATCTGCAGGTGGTTACGAGTCGACCCCTTGACTCATGACCACAACATATAACTCGTACCCATGAGTCGTCACCAAGGCAGCGAGTTGAACACCCATACACTATCCACCATACGACCTTATGATCCCACTCATTACCAGACCATACAATCGTATGGTTTAGCTATATCCAAGATAGAAACCAAAGGGATTAGATACTGGACAACCTACGACTTTACCTCACGAATCGTAACCTATCCTCATAGCTCCTAGTGAGCCGCTCATACTCAGAGTCAAGTCAAACCACTAAGTTACTGATTTGATTAAGGATCGTCCCAATGACTCATCACCACCCCTAACAAATCATACCACTAACTTATAACCACAATAAAAACCCAACCACCTGGACACCCCACAATTTGGGTCACCAAACTTGTACCCACACAATACTACTCATATGGCTAAGTCATTAGCATGAAAGTGAGCTTAAAGCTCAGGAAATTTTCAAGGGACAAAACCCAGGGTGTTTCATATCATGACTTGTAAATCGGGTTGTGACAATAGGCTAAGGTATCTACATCTACTTCTAGATGATAAATAAGCCATTATTAGCCATAAGATAGCAATTCCACCTAGAACATAAGCAACTAAGTTAATTCTACCTTACTACGGTTCCAATATAGCCTAACCAGCCCAAATAAGGCTAATCATACTAATCTTTCTTACAATACCTAAAACCATCCCATATATAGAATAACATCATTATCATCCTATGAATTAACTCTATCTATAAATAAGATAATAGGATTGTAGAAGTATAATAAGTATTTCAACATAAGAGTCAAATACCCTTCAAGCCCCCAAACTCATAATTTAAGCTAAGTCACGGTGTTATACCCACAATAACATAATAACATCCCCATCTAACATGCAATATATATAAAACACCATCTCAAGAAGAAGTGTAGAAAGATGTCTACCTCGATGTAGATCCACAAATCATTTAATATCCTACATATCGTCAGCCTTAGACCCACAATCCCAAAATGTCTTCACGCTATAAAAATAGTAATATACATGTCATTAGGAAGAACATTAAACCTATATTGCTATAATATGGGTTGGGTCAAATTTTGAGTCAAGAACAGGCTCGTAGGGCCTACAAATAAAATCCAAAATTAAAACTATCACGGGGTCCCTCGAAGGATGTCACGATCCAAACCAGGGCCTGGCCATGACAGGTATCTCAAGACCCACATGGACCGAAGATCACCCCCTGCACCTAACTAAACCAAACAATTATCTTCCAAGGTCAGATGAATTCTGAACATATAATAAGATAGCATGCAATAAGTTTAAGTAATTTCAAAACATGTCTATAATCCAACGACCGATGACCGGTCAAACAAATGACTGACACTGCCCAATATCCAGAGTAGTCCAAACAAAGCCTTCTAAACAAAGAATCAAAACTGAATATTAATAAAGTGTCGGGATATGGCCCCAACTATAGCCAAAATAGTCTAAACAGTCAAAGACATAAGAGACCAAAACATGAAATGTAGACTTCCCATGTATAGAAGCTCGCAAATTCAATGTCCACTCCAGAGATGATCGCAAATCCTAGTCACTGAGCAGGAAGAGTAGAAGTATGACCGATTCCTACATCGCGTGGGGATACAACATCCGAATATAGTTAGCGGTTAGAGGGCTAGAATAAAACTCATGGATAAAGATAATATAATAGCATGGTCAATCAGTTAAATCATTAAAAACTAATGCACAAAATAAAATGCATATACACATATATATATATCCATATATATTACATACCGGGATAGAGAACAAGGCTTAACATGCGCTTTAAAACTTTATCCTGGATTATGTAGCTCAACCGTTATAACATGTACCCACGGGCTATATGGGCCCCAGATCTCACCCCTTGGTCAGGCGTTGGTGTGTGTAGCTACATTAATCGGAGAATAATCTCATATATATACATGAGGCACTCAAACCTCCCAATTATATACTAAGGTGACTTAAGAACCCAATCATGTGATGATTGATGGGGTACTCGAACCTCCCTAATCATGTAAGAATAATGAGGGGGACTCGAACCTCCCTGACCATTTTGACCCCCGCGTCAGCAAATGTAATTTCCAGTATTGGTCACCCAGACCTTCACTTTTACAACTTTGCTACATAACCCCTGTTAAAGCCCAATTAAAACCTTGATTACAAAATCTCATTCGTTAAACCACAATACACATTTAGGCATACATTGTTAGTATCATCGTACCAACTAAACTTGCAAAGTAACATCAACATGCCAAAACAGTTACATTACTTGGGGAAATTCACAACCCCATTGGTTCAATTTTACAAATTCCCACATTTCTTATAATTAAAAACCAATTTCACACCATGGGGTTGGGATCAAACCACTTCAAAAGTCACAAGTTTGGGAAACTCACAACTTCTTAGTTCATTTACTATACCCATGCACCCACAAGCCCAAAACCATAACTAAAGCACGGAAAGTCATATGTATACCATGGGAAAACATTGTTCATCATTAAGCATTCAAAACCCCTAATCTTTGTTTCCAAGCCAACATCAATATCTCATTAACAATACTTTAAAACAAATGATCTTGATAAATTAACAATGAGGGAAGAGTAACATCCTTAAATACCAAGAAATTTGGAGAGAAATCAACCTTTCAGCCCTTAGATGACCAATTTGATGAAACCCTCGCTTGACTTTCTTGAGGGAATTTAAAGAGCCTTTTGGAGTGTTTGAGAAGTCACTTAGATTTGTTTCTGAGTGCTAATGACACCCTAAAGGGGTTATAATACGTCTGGTTCAATGTAGGTAGAGGGGAAATGTCCTGAATGACCTTAACTTAAAAGCTAGAAAAGTGTCGTCATTGACTATGGGTCAAACATTGACTTGTAGTCACTTCTTATGACTCGTAACCATGAGTCATAACCATGACAGTCTCTAAGACCCCACACACAGTTGACCCTACGACTCGACTGCAATCACTCGTAATGAGACACTACGACTAGTAGGGTCCAGTTGTAGCCAACACAAAGCTCAATTGGGTAAACACTGGACATCATATAATTTGCACCCAATGACTCGTAATAAGTCCTTAAGACTTGTTGTGAGCTACTCATAATCAGAGCAGAACATAGCTACTTTATTACTGATTTTACTATAATTTCATCCCAATTATTCGTCATGAGTCTTTATGACTCGTATACCAAGTCGTATCCAAGATAAAAACTCAAGCACCATTCACTAGACACCTTACGACTAGGGTCATCTGACCCATCAAGATACCCTATGACTCGTAAGGTGAGTCGTAGTCAAGGAAACGAGCTCAGAACTCAAAAAATTTTCAAGGGCAAAAAACCTGGGGCTTTACATACTTTCCCCCTTAGGATTACTCATCCTCGAATGATAGGACAAGGCATTTATTAGCATGATTTGACTTCACATACCACTAATTTTACCTTTAACAAAGACATAAAACAAAGATACCAAGGAAATCACAATTTCCTTTAACAAAGTTAAAAAACAAGATGCTATGAAATACTTATACCTTAAGCACGATTATCTAGAATGGGTACTTGGACTTTATGTCCTCCTCGACTTCCCATGTAGCTTTCTCAACCTTTTGGTTTCTCCAAAGAACCTTTACCGAAGTCACGTCCTTTGTCTGCAATCGATGGACTTGCCGATCCAAAATCTCAATTGGGACTTCCTCATAAGACGAGGAATCCGAGATACGCACCTCCTCCAAAGAAACAACCATCGAAGGATCACCCACATACATTCTTAATAACAAAACGTGAAACACTTGATGAATGGATCTCAAACTATAGGGAAACTCTAGTTCATACACGACATTACCAACCCTCTTCAAAACCATGTATGGACCAATATAATGGGGACTGAGCTTTCTCTTCTAACCAAACCGCATCACTCCCTTCATAGGGGACACCTTCAGAAACACCTAATCACCAACACAAAACTCTAGCTTTCTTCATCTTACATCTCCATAGGACTTTTCGTGACTTTGGGCAGCCTTAAGTCTATATTGAATTACCTTCACCTTCTCCATAGGTTTGTAAACCAAATCAGGACCAAACAACTTATTTTTACCCACCTCAAACCACCCAATAGGAGGCTTACACCTCCTACCATATAAGGACTCAAATGGAGCCATACCAATGCTAGAGTGATAACTGTTGTTGCAGGCAAACTCTATGAGAGGTAAGTGGTTAACCCAATTACCATAAAAATCAAACATACAAGCCCGAAGTATATCTTCCAAGACTTGAATTGTTCTTTCCGCTTGCCTATCAATCTGCAGGTGGAAAGAGGTACTAAGGGTCACCTTAGTTCCTAGATCTTACTGGAAAGACCTCTAAAAGTAAGATAAAAAACGAGTACCCCGATCAGATATGATGGAAATCGGAGTACCATGCAACTTCACAATCTTGTCAATGAACAGCTTGGCATAATCCTTAGAAGAGAAATTTGTCCTCACGGGCAAGAAATAAGCAGACTTAGTCATCCTATCCACAATGACCCAAATCGAATTAAGCTGCTGGCGAGACTATGGAAGACCAGTAACAAAATTCATATTGACCACTTCCCACTTCCACATTGGCAACTCAATCTCTTGAAGAAAATCCACTGGGCCTCAAGTGTTCAACTTTTACTTGACACACTAGGCACTTAGCCACTAAATTAGCCACATCCCACTTCACATTATTCCACCAATAAATCTCTTTATGATCATGATACATTTTTTTCAAACCCAAATAAATAGTATAACACGACTCATGGGCTTGACCAAAATTCTACCTCACAACTCATCAACGTCAAGACCACACAGTATACCTTGGTACCTCAAGATATCATCACCACTGATCTAAAAAATCATTACCTTCTGTCTAACCAAATGATTTTTTATCTATATTAAGATACGATCCTATATCTGTTTCTCCTTTACTTTAGAACTAATAACGATGACTTTGCCAGCTCTTGAACAATTACACCACCAAGCTCGGAATCTAAAAGAAGAACTCCAAGATTAGCCAAATGGTGAATATCCTTCACCAAATCTCGTTTCTCATCTTCCACATGAGAAAAGCTTCCTATGGACAACCTGCTAAGAGCATCAACAACCACGTTATCCTTACTTTGATGATAGTGGAGACTCATGTCATAGTACTTTAGTAACTCAAGCCACCTTTTTTTATGAGATTTAGCTCTTTCTGAGTGAACGCGTATTGCAGGCTTTTATGATCGAAAAAAATATCAACATGGAATCCATACAAATAATGTCATCAGATATTCAATGCAAACACCACAGCTAATAGTTCCAAATTATGGGAAGGATAATTCTTCTTATAAACTTTCAACTACTTAGAATCATAAGTAACCACCTTCCATGCTGCATTAACACACATCCCAACCCTACCCAGGATGTATCATAATAGACAACAAAACCATCAGTGTCCTTAGGTAGAGTCAAGACCGAAGCCAAAGTCAACTTATCCTTCAGCTTCTCAAAACTACCCTCACAAGCTCCAGACCATAATAATTTCACCTTATTCTGAGTCAATTTAGTCATCGGGGCTACAATAAAACAAAAACTCTCTACAAACCTTCTATAGTAGCCGACTAAACCCAATAAGCTTTGGATATCAGATAGAGTCGTGGGTCTAGGCAACTCCTTAACCACCACAACCTTCTGGGGATCCACCATGATCCTTCATCAGAAATAACATGACCCAAATAAGTCACAACATTCAACCAGAACTTCCACTTAGAAAACTTTGCATACAAACGTTGATCCTTTAAGGTTTACAAGAGAAAATTGAGGTGATCGACATGATTTACCTTACTCTTGGAATATATCAAAGTATCGTCAATAAGGACAATGACAATCAAGTCCAAGAACTAACGAAAAACATAATTCATAAGATCGATAAACATGGTCGGAGCATTGGTCAAGCCAAAAGACATCACCAAGAACTCAAAATGATCATACCGAGTTTGAAAAGTAGTCTTAGGGATTCTACCTCCCTAATCTTCAACTGATGGTACCCAAATCGAAGATTAATCTTGGAAAAGAACTTAGCACCCTGAAGTTGATCAAAGAGGTCATCAGAACTTAGAAGTGGATACTTATTTTTCACGGTTACTTTATTCAATTAGCGGAAATCAATACACATCAAAATGGAACCATCCTTCTTATGTACAAAAAAACAAGAGCACCCCATAGAGACACGCTAGGGTGGATAAAACTCTTATCAAGAAGATCTTTCAATTGCTCCTTGATTTCCTTTAACTTAGTTGGAGCCAGTATTTAAGAAGGGATAGATATAGGACGAGTGTCCAGAAGAATATTAATCCTAAAATCAATTTCCCTATCAGGAGAAACACTAGAAAAATCATCGAGGAACACATCGGATAATTTACAGACCACAGGGGCAGTTTGCAACGGAGGACCTTCGACTCTAAAATCCTTAAGATGTACTAAGTGATAGAGGAACCCTTTGGAAACTAATTTTTGGGGACTAAAATACGAAATGAACCTTCCCTCAGGCACTAGGAACTACCTTCCTATCGATTATAGGCTTATTTGGGAAAAGAAAATTGACCCTTCGAGTCCAATAATTAAGAGACGCATAGCACGAATGCAACCAATCCATCCCTAAAATCACATCAAAGTCTAACATATAAAACTCTATTAGATCCACCAAGATCTCCCTACCATGAATCGATAACACATAACCCCTATAAACCCTTCTTGCCACAATAAAGTCACCCATCAAGGTAGACACAGAAAAGGGATCTGGAATACACTCAGGATCAATGCCAAAAAGAATAGCCACATAAAGGGCCACATAAAGGGCCACATAAGAGAGAGTAGTCCTATGATTAAGTAGACAATATACGTCATGAGAAAAGAGTTTGAGTGTACCAATTATAACATCGAGGGATGTCTTAGAATCCTGGAGAGTGGTAAGGGCATACAGATGATTCCATCTAACATCGGAGCTAGAAACAGAAGTAGCACCATTTGGTGCAGGAGCAGATAAAGTAGAAACATGAATTTTATTCACCTCAGAAGCAACCTTAGAAGGACAATCCCTTTGTAAGTGACTAATCTGACCATATTTAAAGCACTTGTTCCTTCCTTCTTCACAAAAATCCATGATGCACCTAACCACAAAACCTATAATGAGGATAAAACAGATCTGGCTGAGCCCCGCTTACTTGAGATTGGCTCCTAATGCTGTAATCCTACTAGTATTCTTAGAAAGATGGTCACTCGACAACTTCAGATAAGGTGCACTAGCGCTAGAGTAGGAACCAAAATTGATCCACTTCTTCTTAGACCACTTTCTACCATCTCTACCACTCTGTTGATGACCTCCACCCTAATCCAAATAGAGAAACTTCTTACACTGTATTTCATTCATCTCTGCTTGTTTCTTCTTTTCTTCTTTCACTTGTTGAATATACACCATAAGTCAGAAAATATCCATGTCCTTGTTTAATAAGGAATCCTTAATCTCCAGAATCAAGTCTCTGAATAACCCAAAAGTAAACTTCCTCATTCTAGCCCTCATGCTAGACACCAACTCAGAAGCTTACCAGGATAACTAATGGAACTTCAAGCATACTCGTTGACTGTCATCCTGCCTTGCCTCAGGTTTACGAGTTCCTCCATCTTCGCCTTTTTCAACACTTGACAAAAGAAGTAATCTAGAAAAGTACTAGAGAAATTATCCCATATAGCTAATAGAACATCATCGCCCCTAGACTGGTTCCATTCCTCATACCACTGATACGCCATATTCTTTAAATGTAAGTGGAAAAATCCATTCCCTCCACATTAGTGGCATGCATCACACAAAAAATCTTTTTTATCTCATCAATAAAATTTTGAGGATCTTCCTTAACTTTAGAATTAATGCAAGTAGAAGGAATTAATATCATGAATTGGCCAACTCTAGCGACCTCATATGATGGAGCAACATAATTAACATGCTCAGTCTGGGAGGCCACCAACTAGGTAAGAAAATAAATCAACTAGCGAGACTCAGTATTAGAAACATCAGCTCGAGAGGGTTGAGGAGGGATAGGGGGATTCGGTGGAGCTCCCTCAGGGCAATCAGAAGTAGCGACCCTCAATTGGGTCTGAAATCCTAGAGTAAGACGAGCTCCATCCACATTGTCCTCAGACGAGACAAAAGAGTTCCCATGGATATCAGATCTTCTTGCAGGCATGATCTGAAAGGAGAACAAATGGGAATTAGAAAGATTCCAGATCTTAGACTTTATGGCTCAAAATTGAACAACAAGAAAGAAAAACATTCCTAAATGCCTCGTAGCCTCTCCCTTATAAGTGTGGTGTGTTACATACCCATAAAAGAGACTCCACTTGACACGACTTTGTTAGACACCCAATGATACCAAACCTAGGATCTGATACTATCTTTGTCGTGATCTAAACCAGGGCTTGGCCATGACGGGTATCTTAAGTCCCACGTGGACCGAAGATCACCCCCTGTACCTAACAAAACCAAACACATCATCCCATAAGGTCAGATAAATTCCAAACATATAATAAGATAGTGTGCAATAAGTTTAAGTAAGTTAAAAACATGCCTATAATTCAACTATCGATGACCAAAAAAATAAATGAACGATATGTCCCAATATCCACAATAGTCCAAAAAAGCCTTCTAAGAAAAGAGCAAAAACTAAATATCAACTAAGTGTTAGGACATGCCCCTGACTATAGCCAAAATAGTCTAACTAGTTAAAGACGTAAGATACCAAAACATGAAATATAGACTTTTGATGTATGAAAGCTCGCCACTAAAATATCCATTCATAAGCTGATCCCGAATCCTAGTCACTAAGCAGGTAGAGTAGAAGTATGACCAATTTCTATATCACATGGGGATACAATATCCAAAAATGATTAATTGTTGGAGTGCTAGTATAAAACTAAGGAATAAGGATAACATAATGTCATGGTCAATTAGTTCAAATCATTCAAACCCAATGCACAAAATAAAATGTATATACATATATATATATTACATATTGGGATAAAATAGTAGGCTTAACATGTATTTTAAAACTTTAGCCTGGATTGTGTAGCTCAACCGTCATAACATTTATCCACGGGCTATATGTACCCATCTCTCACCCTTTAATCAGGCCGCAATACGTGTAGCTGCACGAACTGGAGAATAATCTCATATATATGCAAAGGGGACTTAAACCTCCCAATCATATACTAAGGTGACTTAAGCACTCGATCATGTGATAATTTATAGAGGACTCGAACCTCCCTAATTATGTAATAATAATGAGAGGGACTTGAACCTCCCTGGTCACTTTGACCCCCGCATTGGCAAATGCAGTTTCTAATATCGATAACTCGGACCTTCACTTTCACGACTCAGCTACACAAATCCCTATTAAAACCTAATTAAAACCTCTATCACACATTACCATTCGTTTAACCACAATACATATTTAGGCATACATTATTAGTATT
The DNA here is from genome assembly GCF_002878395.1 of Capsicum annuum. NCBI lineage: Eukaryota > Viridiplantae > Streptophyta > Magnoliopsida > Solanales > Solanaceae > Capsicum > Capsicum annuum. The sequence continues at coordinate 174,990,962 of NC_061122.1, read as the reverse complement.
CTCATACCAACTACACTTGCAAGGTAACGTCAACATGCCAAAACAATTACATCACTTGGGGAAATTCACAATCCCCTTGGTTCAATTTTATAAATTCCCATATTTCTTATAATCAAAAACCAATTTCACACTATGGGGTTGGGGTCAAACCACTTCAAATGTCATAAGTTTGGGAAACTCACAACTTCCTAGTTCATTTACTATACCCATGCACCCATAAGTCCAAAACCATAACTAAAGCACAGAAAGTCATATGTATACCATGGGAAAACATTGTTCATTATTAAGCATTCAAAAACCCCAACCTTTGTTTCAAAACCCCCAACCTTTGTTTCAAAACCAACATCAATATCTCATGAACAATACTTTAAAACATATGCTCTTAATAAATTAACAATGAGGGAAGAGTAACATGCCTTAAACACCAAGATATTTGGAGAGAAATCGACCCTTGAGCCCTTAGATAACCAACATGATGAAACCCTAGCTTGACTTAATTGAGGGAATTTAGAGATCCTTTAGGAGTGTTTGAGAAGTTACTTAGATTTGTATGACTGCTAATGACATCCTAAAGGGTTATAAGATGTGGGTTTCAATTTGGATAAGATTGAAAATGTCCAGAATGCCCTTAATTGAAAATATGGAAAAGTGTTGTCATTGAATACGGGTCAACTGTTGACTTATAGCCACTCCTTATGACTCATCACCACGAGTCATAACCAAGATAGTCTTTAAGACCCCACACACTGTTGACCCTACAACTTGACTGGCACTACTCATATGAGACCCTACGACTCATTGAGTCCTATCGTAGTCAATGCAGAACTCAATTGGGTAAATACTGGACATCCTATGATTTGCACCCAACGAATCGTAACAATTACTTACAACTCGTAGTGACCCGCTCATACTCAGAGAAGAACTTAGCCACTTAATTACTGATTTAATTCTAATTCCATCGCAATGATTCATCATGAGTCTTTACGACTCATATCCCCAAGTTTTACCTAAGATAGAAACTCAAGATCCATTCACTGGACACCTTACGAATAGGGTCACCTAACCTGTCAGGACACCCTAAGACTTATAGGTTGAGTCATAGTCAAGGCATGGAGCTCAAAACTCATATAATTTTCAAGGGCCAAAAACCCAAGGCATTATAAAAGTTAAGGAATGTGTACTCAAAAGTTGAGCATAAATGGGGCATAAATTCTGTCTCAAATCTACTCTTAAATTTAGGAAATCAAGACCTAATTATAAGAGGTTTACCAAGAATTAGATTGGAAATCGCAGGGAAAATTAATGGAAAATGACCAAGATGAGTCAGGCTACCTTACCTTAACCGTTGTGGATGATTTCCCACTTTTCCCTTCCTTTGAGCTCTGAAGTTGGGGTAAAAATAGTGGAAGAAATGGTGGAAAATCTATTGGGGAAATGGAATAAAGAAAGGCTAAAAATACCACTAAATTGGACACCTAAGCGCTAAAGCAGCTACCCAACCACTAAAGCAGTTTTGCAGCAAGTCGTGAGTACCACTAAAGCGGCCCTAATAGCTCTAAAGCACACCATCGCCAATGGGCCAGGGCTGCTAAAGTAGCCCATGGTTGCTAACACAGCCCAATAGGTGCTTAAGTAGTCTTATCAGATGCCATGCACCAAATTTAAGTCCAAAATAGACTTCGATTGGGTGCTCGAAGTTTATTCAAAACCCTGTACATGCAAATGAACTATGCTAACATACCAAATTCGATGTTCTCGACTCAATGAAACCATCAAAACTTTTATCTGAGATCATTTTTACCAAATGTAGGGCCCATATCTATAATTTTATTTTCCACATAATCCTCCAATCACCCAAAATGAGTCCGGAAGCCTCGAGACCTGAACCAAGGATCCTCGTAGTCTAAAATCAATATTCTAGAGATGATGTGCTGTCGAAATTCTTAACTGAGATCATCTACTAGGAGTTTTGGTCCGATTCCAAATCCTATATAGCAAAATCTCCAAAATAGGAAAATGATTCTAAAATCCAAAAAACTATTCAATAATCGAACTGATAATTCCAGCAAGTCATAAATGACCTATAGCAATTATAGGAAGGCTTGAAATACTAGAAATTCATGTAAATTGAGGAAATGACCTGGAGGGTCATTACATAAATTTCTTACAACTCATTTGTTAAAATCTTGATTTGAGAAATATTAGCATATGTTTAGAGTTCCATCGAATGCATGTCCACGATACCAGGGATATTGGTACATCAAAGAGGGAATTTCTAACTTTCTAAAGGATTGTTACTTAAGGGAGTTCCTAAGTAACCGGCCCATAATTATTAAGAGGGCATCAAGGAAAGCAGGCAATGGGTCAGCTAGGGCACACCCTAAATCCAATAAGTTTAGCACCTTCTAGCAAAGTAACAAGTAAATCTTCCCTTATTTTTAATTTTTTCCAAACTATTCATCATTTTTCTTTCCAAGATCTTCGTTTTTGGGGACGAATTTCTCTCTCGCATAAGAGAGACTAGCCCAGTGGAAAATCTAGGACCTAGTACTTGAGATCAACGAGGCTAAGTCTCTTTAGACCCATTAAACGAAAAGGGTCCCAACTGATTGGGAGACGAGCATGAAGACCCAGAAGGATGACCTATAGACTTATTTTTACTTCATCTAATTTTTTATCCCCTAGAGGGTTTTTGATGGCAAGGTTTTTAGTGAGGTAGAAGTAGGTACATCTAGGAGGAATTTAGGACTTCCTATCCTATTATGTAATCAACTGGATGGTCTCGAAAAGGAAATGAAATGAATAAAAAGATTAGTGTAAAACATGTTTAGATCTTTTTGGAAATTTAAAGCTCATCGAGATCCCTGGCATAGAAAATAAGCTCCAGAGTATAATTGCATAATATCCTGCGAGTACTTCAAAGATAAAATAACAAGACGTCAATAAATCTCACTAGAGCAATCAGGGGCTCGTGTCAGGAATCCAAAGGCTATCTCAGTAACCCCCCCAAAACCCTAGAATAAAGTGTAAGCCAAGACTTCAAAGTCCCTAGAACAACCAAAAGGCACTAGGAACTTCTAAAGAGAGTGCGAATAACTTTTAAATGAACAAACTTATGACACGACCTCCGATCGAGACGAAGAAACACCACAACCCTATTAGAAGGTTGAGCTCATGCAAAATGCATAGATTGATCATCTAATAGAAAAAAAAAGGCAAACTATCGTGCACTTGTTGCAACTCAATTTGAGGATTTCTTAAAATATTGTAACAATTTAAGTACCAACTAAGAAGTCCAAAGTTGAAAATCGACTAAGATAGAGAGTTTTTCTCTAATAATCTTTGCTTTAAAGTACCACATAGACATTGGGACTTAGAATCCCTGCACTTAAAAATAATAGGATTCCTCCTTGAATTACAAGGTCTACTAGTTTAATTAGACTTAAAAAGTTTTTAGTCATTTGAAAAACAAAGAACACACCAACCCTACTTGTTGATTACAAAAGCTATGCTTGAATAAAATTGGTTAGAGACTATATACAAAAATTGAATTACCTAACATGTACTAACCTAGCTAGATGCATTAAGTACAAAACTCCAATAATAAGGCATGATAAGGACGTGACACCTAGAGGAAACCCATGGGAGGCAATGCTGGAGAGTTGTGTTTGAAAAAGATATAGAGTTAATGAGTTTGGGATTTCTAATTAAAAAGAATAAATAAGGACGGTAAATAATTTTTTTGTTGAAAAGAATATACACTGGAAAAGAGCAAAAATGCCATAAATGCATGTGAAAGTATAAAAAAATCCTTCTTTATTATACCTGAATAGGTTACGAGTTACACATATACCCAAGAAGGGTTAAATATTACAAAATACATTAATTTGAGGTGGGCTACTAGAAATTTAAAAGACATATCTCGATTGTAGCTTTAGAGAATATTCAAGAGGCAAGATATGTTGATATGTCTTTACGTTGTTTTACGGTGTAGGGGTCACCAAAGAAGGGCATAATTCTCAAAATAAGCAAAGACTTATGTGGAAGGAATAAGGAAGGTATCAAAAGTAGAAGCCTTAAGAAAGAACACGAGGCCCTGCATAAGAAGAAGTTAGCCAAAAAGAGCCTTATTTCCTAAAAGACTCTCAGAGGATACGCCCCAACATAGACTTCCCCTGGCTAAGGTAACCTTATCAAGATTTATCACGAGCTCTATGAGACTACTTTTGGACAATGAGAACTCTCTACATAAACATAAGGAGCTTGGATGCAACTTGTAATTTGGTAGATTTCTTCGACAAGTTGAATAAGCTCAAGTCCTTGTTTTTTAGTAGAAGAGTGGTTGGGTGAAATGCCTCTCACCACTCTTGTCTTTGTCCTCACTGATTGTATTTACCTTACCCTTATCAAAACCCTCAACCATGATATCTTAGGCATGATACCTGGATCAAAGACAAGGATATAGAAAAATAGTGGAAGGAGCAAAGTGCAAAGCTTAAATGCCAAAAAGAATAAAGAAAAACCCCCATAAGAGGTAATTTTTTCTTTCTAGAAGGTTACAAATAAGAAGAATTATGGAGTTAACAATATATGCCAAAAAGGTTGGTTTATAGTACAAACCTCAATTTATGTGTGGGAGAAAAAAGGTTGTGAATGATCACCACATGTGCAGTGTAGTTAATATCATCAGAGCATGGTATGATGGTTCTCAAGAAATGAGGCTCCTAGTCCTATTTGCTTTTCCTAGGGCTGAAAGTTCAAATTGCAAAGAAAATTTCATTCAACTTCTTTACTTATCTTGATTATAAAAAGGGAGAGAGAGAGATGAAGAGTTTCTTCAAGATTATTCTAATAATAAAAGGCCACATTCAAGGTCTTGAATATCGAACCCTAAAAGTACAAATGAGAAAAAACAAGAATACAAAATTTACATTGGGAAATAACCCTCATTGTTGAAGAAAGTATGCTCTAATCTAATCCTTAAGATCATAGGATGAACTACCATTAGACTTCTCAATTGACAAAAATTCCATTTTATAAAGAAGATATGCATCCCTTTATCATTAGAGGCTAGCTGATTGGCAAGATCAACTATGGTCTAGGACTTTAAAATCTATTTGTAAAAAATTAAATCCACCCATACAAGTTTCTTTTAGAATCTCGACTCATTCGATTTGAGCATTACAACCCTTATCCAATTAAGGTGTTCTTTTTTGAGTTGATCTCTCTAGGTTAGAGTACTGATTTTCCCTTTTTAATGATAAACCTCAGCCTAAGATGACGTTAGAGCATTAAGGAGAGGAGTAGTTGTGACCCAAAATGCAACCCATATCCATCAATTGGATGCATTTTTCCAGCTTAGATTTTTTATCATGGGTTTATTAATAATATCCATCTATATAGAGTTCTCAGACTGCAAGGTTTCTATTTCTTCAAATGAGAGAAAAGAGTGCTGCCAGCATCCTAGTGGTACCCTTCTATCCTACTCAGAACTATGTCTCTCTTGATTTGCAATGCCTCAAGTTATGGAAGCTCATAATGCAAGAGCCTAAACAAAGGTGGTCTACTCTCACATAACAACTAAAGTACTCTCGAGGCTGGTATGCTTCAAGATAAGGCTTTATTTTTTTTTAAAACCTATAAAAAGCCCTATGCTGCTAGTAAGTTGGCCTATAAAATATTCAATGCTAATTCATTATTAAAATGAAAAGGTTAAAACTAAAGTGATAGGAACAAAGCATAAAATAAGATAACGTTAGTGGGAACATGGGCACACTCGCTGATAAGACACTTAGTGGATATTTTGTCCATCCTTTGGCAATTTATAGAAGAAATAAAAACATTCAAGTAATTGAATGCTCTGGTCATTCTTGATATAAATCTAACTTTATCAAGGATTTGAAGTACTACCATTAGATATTTTATCGACCCCTGGATCAGGAGATGAGAAAAATCTGATGCACCATAAGAACTTCCAGGCCCCATAAGAGGACGATGCTAAAAAGGTATCAAGCTAGTAGATTTCAAAGTTTGATGATTGGATAGGACTCTCAAGGTGGATTGATAGTCATGGTCTACTTCATTAAGAGAGCGACATGGACATTTACTTAATGAGCACCATGGAGGATCGAGATGCATACTTCTCTTTTTCAGCATTCTCTGGATTATGAAATAAACCCTCATCTTCTAAACAAGGCAATTCAGTAGTTTTTTCCCTCTAGGTCGGTGACTTTCCCCTATACTCATAAGAGTTGTCATCTAAGGGAATGACCTCGGGAGCAGATTCTATCACTGATAAACCTGATCTTTCCCTTTTTTCCTTTTAGAAGGTTGAGGCCCAACCTTAGGAGAATGGTATGCCATAGCATAAATGAGAGCATGAAGTTGATCATAAGGTTCTTCATCTATTAGATTGGTAGAAACAATCTGGGACAACAGAATTACCACACCGGATGTCAGGCTTACGAGGAATTTTAAGAAAAAGACAAGTCCAAAAAGAAACATCTAATGTAAGGTAGAAAAGGTATAATATTCTTCATTTTCCAACCAAAATGGCTAAATAAATGCACCCAGAATCAACTAATAGTTGAGGAGGTGTTCAAAATCTTCTCAACCAATGAGAAAAATTCTTAAATCTTATGGAGAAAGGGAATTCCAGCAGGGAAAAACCATTGAGATAATGCACAAAGTTTATGAATATTAGGTTTTTAATGCTAAATAGGGATAAGAAGAATGCAGGATAAAAGAAGGGATCTAACTCAGATCTTACAATACATGTTATAGAACACAAGTGAAGTAACTTTGGAAGGATCCTTGGGGTCCATGACAACAAAATGATTAGCTTAACTTCGTTCCTTGGGGTCATCCAACTTATCCAAAAGGGACTTTCTTCCAAAACTAGATAATTGTACTATCCCTTCTTTATCCAAAGAGAGAAGTAGAGAATGAGTAAATGTGTTAGGGAGAACCCTAACTCATAGAACCGAATAGCGCACGGAGGTAAGCAATAATTGTCACATCCCTGGCTGAGCTAACCCAAGCACATCTGAAAGGTGCTATAGAACAATATGATTACCTTAGTTATAGGATCTCCAAGGCCCATACTAAATGGGTAAATGTATACAAAAGTTTGATCGAGCCCCGACAAAGTGATACGTTCAAATAAATAAGGGACTTCCACTTGAAATTTCTTAGAGGGACATCCATAGTCTCTCTGGATAATGTACCAAACTTAATCATGATATATCGTACCTTATATTTTGTACCAAATGACTTCTTAAAATCCTTAGAAAATAGGATTTTGTAATCTTCATCAAAAGAGTAAAGATCAGATATAATTCATTAATGGTTGGTTTTGAAAGGTTGGACTATTTCTTCCTTTTTTTTGTGGCACCACTAACATCTAAGGAAAAGGAAAAAGGGTACGAAGAAGAACCAGATATACTAAATTAAGGTATAGGGTAATAAAAAGAGATTTTTCCTAAGAGAGATCTGCAGGACATAAAAAAGGGCAAGGTAAGCACAGAATGGTGAACCCCTGATCTTATGGATAGTAAAATACAACTTTTCATGATGCCTTAGGTTTTGCATCACTTTTACATAGATTATGTGGCAAAAGAAAGGTTGATAAAAGAAGGTGAAGTTTCATTCTTATGGATGATAAATAGGATGAGGCATTTTCTAGTGGAGATCCTGGTTTCTCTTTTAGTCTTCCGAGAACTACTAGGTGTGGTATTTTAAAAGTCAGCGGAGATATCTATATGGGGTAAAATCTTTCTAGAGACATGTGATACTAAAAGGAAATAGTAGTTTATATTCTTTTTATATTTTCTTTATACATACATATATATATATATACTAATTTAGGATACATGCGTTGCACGTGTATTCAACGTTAAAGAAGAAAGTTGCATGTATAAAAAGAACAAATTCATTATATTAAAATAAATGAATAGATGACTTTAAAAATATATATACATATAGACCTTTCTATAACAACCCGTCGTTATAACGACATTTCACTATAGCAACCTGATTTTTTTGAAACTGATTTTTCATGTTCTATGTTACTTATTTATAACAACATTCTACCTATAACAACAACAATATTTTTTATAGTGGTTCATTCTTTATAAGTTCAATGCCTAAAATTTCTTTAGTCTCATGAGAAATCATTTGGGGTAGAGATTCAGATAATTACAAGGTAAAAAAGAAAAAAATAACTTTAGAAATATATTTGAAACCTCCTTGTTCCGTTATTATTTTGGTTAAATTGATTAATAATTTTTCATGTTTTTATTAGTAAGAGTTAAATGAGATTTAAATATTAAATGTCACTATATTTATATAGCAACACCTATCTATAGCAGCCATAAATTTTTCGAACAAACATTGTAACTATAGAGAGGTTTGATTATAATACATTAAATAATATATTTAAATTAAAAATAAAAAAATATGAGCTCTTGAATAAATAAATATTTTTAGACTCTTAGAAGTTACAAATGAAAATATTGATGCTTTTACTCTTGTCAATCCCCCCCCCCCCCCCCCCCCCCCCTTCTAATTTTAACTGATAAACAATAAATCAATCAGTATAAAATATATAAAAGAAGAATAAACTATTTAAAAATAGCAATTGATTTTAAACAAACTATAACATTTTTATCCTTTGATTTCAATAATGAAAAAAAAATGTAAGCTTTTGTTAATTTGTAAATTCAATACAATATTTCAGAAATACAAGTTAATATATTATATTATTATAAATTTTATTTAGATTTTCAATTTTAGAAGATGCATTGATGAAAATTTTTTTATATGAGAGACTTCTCATATCATTTTCTTATATGAATTCTTAAGTTTTTATATTTTTCACTCTCAAAAGTATAAATAGTTCAGAATTCATATCTTTCTTTGCCAATTTAAAATTATTCCACTACTTATGCATCATCAAAAATGTTGTTAATTTGACTAACTTGAAAGCATGATTCTTAGAAAAAATAAAATTAATGCATCTTCAATCGTTCTGATTGAATTTGAATCATATTGAAAATTTTAGATTAAAGGAGAAAAGTGCTCTCTAACAAAAGTAACTTTGCATCTAAAGGAATTCAAACGCAAAAATTCAAATTAAAGTTAAGAATAATCACTCTACCAGAACTCTTATCGATAAAGTCAATATATCTAATAGTTCACAGCATATAGAAAATCAACCACGAAATTAATTCAATAATCAATACATCTCAATATATCAACACTTTGCAATTTATATAAAAGATAAATAAGAATTTTCACATAATTGAAAAATTAAACTCTTAGATCATCACAAAGAGGAACAAAAGATTCAAAAAAAAATAATATAAAATAAATAAAATTAAAGATTCGGACTTTACAAAAAATTTAGTTTAAAATAAGAGTCATCTTAGGGATTAAAGACAAAAAATTATAGTATGTTTTTCAACTATTATCGTAAACTTCATTTCTTAATAGTGGTCAATTTTTAAGAAACATTCATTTAAAAAGGAATGGTTTATAAACGGCATATTTTATATATTAATGTATGTATTAATGATCGTGATTTTTGCTAAGATAATATTTATTTTGAGTTGAAGGGGGTAAATCTTTGGAGTTCCGTATGAACTTTGATGACATCCATACTATAAAAAAATTATTAATTAGTTCACCATAAAATTCTAAATTTAATTTCATTCAAATAATGATTCGATTCTCAGCTACACAAATTAGTAAAAATATGCATAAATTAAAACCTACTTCCGAAAAGCTTGTACTTCATATGGTTTTAATGCTATCATATTTAACAGGAATGCAAGCATAGTGTCTAGTAGCTGTAACTTACCTTGGTGGTAACATCTATCAACCACTACTTCTTAATTCAAGTAATGTTAAATACATATAAGATGGAAAAATTTAACCAAAAAAAGAAATTATTATCATATAATAATCAATATTCTTAATCCCACCTTTCAAAATATCATTACCAAAAAAAGTTAATCTCAAAGGGTGAGTTTAATTTGGCCAAACCTTGTGCTTCATCTGTCCTGTCAAATAGAACCAAGGATTGTACTTGTTGGATAATAAAATTCTCGAGGCCAAAAAATAAATAATTCGAGACAAAAAAAATTATATATTGCAACAATCAATTTATTGATTCAAATACGAGTGTTACAATCTCTATGAATCCTCTGATTTGCCTTTTCAAATATAAATTCAAGGGCTTAAAGCTTGATCTTGAATTTGAACTTGATTTGTTGATTTGAGGGTCTTGATCTTGATTTGTGTTTGAATTCAAGGGATTTTGAGCTTGTTCTTAAATATTGCGGTCTTGATCTTGAATCTTGATACACTTGATTTGAATGTTTGAGCTTTTTAGAGAAATTGCGGCGTTTGATCCACGAGCTTTCTCTTGCTGCTTGTTAGAGTTCTGGGGGGTGGGTCTTTTTTCTGAATTATGAGGCCCGTATTTATAGTTATAGGAAATAAAGAGTCATGATGAATATGGACTTTCTTTGATCAATCAGATTTAAGTGATGTGGCGCCTTTTGTGGGCTTTTATTTTATGGGCCTGCTGCATCAGTTTAACATGTGGCACGGTCCTATTGGCTCCTTCACTTGACTTGGTATACTACGTCATTTGACATGTGGCGCTTATTTGGGCCTCTAGAATATGACAATATCTTGGGCTTAGTAAAGTGGGCTCATCATTTGTAGCCCAAATTAATGGACTAACCCAATAAATATTGAGTCTTATTTAAATCCATACCTATTTCAACTTAAATAATTAATTCAATTATATTAATTTGCAATATTTATTTGGGACTAATATATTTTGAATTTAATATAATCCAAATTTTGTACGGATTTAAATTTAATAAAATTGCATCACCCACAAATGCCCCCTACTTCATGACTTGTCGAGACATTTAATATTTTAGAGACTAGCCTGGATGTATGAGTATTTAAACATATTTCCTTTGTGCTTCAATGATTTTCCATACATAAGTATACCTCATTCAAAAACTTTAAAGCCAAACCATATTGACATTGTCTCTCAAAGCTCTCTTATTTTTTTCATGAATCTCTATACTTAAGACCCGTTGATGAGACATGATATCCAATTTCAAAAAATTTTGAAAGACTTTTTCATTGCCTTACTTAACCAGGAATAAAACTCTTTCGATTTAAACTTAGATTTGAGAAGGAAACAACCTCCAATTTGACTTTGTATGGGAGAAAGAAACAACCTCCAATTGAATTTGTATGGAAGAAGAAAATCCACCTCCAATTTGAATTTGTATGGGAGAAGGAAATAACCTCCAATTTGAATTTGTATGGGAAAAGGAAACAATCTCTAATTTGAATTTGGAGATAGAAGCTATCCCAATCTGAATTTATACTGGAGAAAAAAACAATCTCCGATTTGAATTTGGAGATGGAAGTTATTCCAATCTGAATTTATATTGAAGAAGAAAACATCCATCCTACAACTCTATAAAAGGAGTTAGTTTTTTCACCTTTTTAATCTCAATTTTGGGGTTTTCAAGCCATCAATAATATTGAGGTAATTTCTTTCCCTCCTACTTTTCTCTTATTTTCGTTACTTTTTTTCAGCACAATATGTTAGTAGTATAAAATTCATATCTAATTGTAGGAATATTAAAATTATGAACCGTTTAATATTCCAAAAACTATACTTCAAGATATATAACATATCAAAAATTTAGATTTAAATTCCTTCAATATAATTCGTGATAATTTTTTTATCATGTTGAAAATTTTAGATCTGCACCTCTTTACTAAAACTTTCATATCTTGAAGTAGGAAGGATGAAATCACAAGTCGCTTAATTCTTGTGAAACTATACACAAAGATCTATAACATATCAAAAATTCATAATTTAATACAATCAATATATTTTCAGGTGTTATCCCGAAATCAACATTGAGTTTTGATGCATCAACAATTTTAGATTTACGCAACATCACCAAAAAATTTATATCTCAATGTGAGAGTACCAAAATTATGATCCTCTTGATTCTATAGATTTCGGAAACATGCATGTATAACATATCCAAAATTTGGATTTCAACACTTTTTTGATTGTTCAAGATGATTTTTTGAAGTTGATCTTATATGCTGTCCGACAGAGGATTCCAGATTTGCATTGCCTCACCAAATAGTTTATTTCTTGATGTGGGACCATCACCACCAAAGGGCGTTTTGATTGCCTCAAACTAGATTTTGAGGGCTTTATTCTCATCAAGGCATCTTGTCTCAATTCAAGTTGGTGATATACAACTTTTAAGATCACAACGTTTTGATAGGTAACATCCTTTCTAGTTGTGTTTTTGCGTTCGTTCTTGTTTCCCCTCTTTTCTTTGGAGAATTGAAACAGATAGCAATATACAATAATCGACTTAGGTTGCGAGTGTTTAACTTCACCTCCGTCACCTTAATTCTAACCAATTTTACTTAAAAACGGTGGACATCGGCTTAAGGTGTGAGAGTTTAACTTCGCCTCCGTCACTTTAAGTCCAACCAAATTTTACTTGAAGATGGTGGACATCGGATTAAGGTGCGAGAGTTTAACTTCGCCTCCATCACTTTAAGTTCGACCAATTTTACTTGAAAACGGTGGACATCATTTTAAGGTGCGAGAGTTTAACTTCGCCTCCGTCACCTTAAGTCCGACCAATTTTACTTGAAGACAGTGGACATTGGTTTAAGGTGCGAGAGTTTAACTTCGCCTCCGTCACCTTAAGTCTGACCAATTTTACTTGAAGATGGTGGACATCGGCTTAAGGTGCGAAAGTTTAACTTTGCTTCCGTTACCTTAAGTCCGATCAATTTTACTTGAAGACGGTGGACATTAGCTTAAGGTGCGAGAGTTTAACTTCGCCTCTGTCACTTTAAGTCCGACCAGTTTTACTTGAAGACGGTGGACATCGGCTTAAGGTGCGAGAGTTTAAATTTACCTCCATCACCTTAAGTCCGACCAATTTTACTTGAAAACAGTCGCTTTACATAACAAATCCATCAAAATGCTAGCTTAAGGTGCAAAGGACAAATATTGTCCACCTGAAGGCATGGAAATTTTTATATCCTTTTAAGGATAAAAACGTAAGAGGCCAGCCTAAGGTGCAAAGGGACAAATTTTGTCCACCTTAAGGCATGGAAATTTTGAGATACTTTTAAGGATAAACCCGCAAGAGGCCAGCTTAAGGTGGAAATGGACAAATCTTGTTCACCTTAAGGCATAGAAATTTTTATATCCTTTTAAGGATAAACGCGTAAGAAGCCAGCTTACGGTGCAAAGGGACAAATTTTGTCCATCTTAAGGCATGGAAATTTTGAGATCCTTTTAAGGATAAACCTGCGAGAGGCAGCTTAAGGTGCAAAGGGACAAATCTTGTCCACCTTAAGGCATGAAAATTTTTATATCCCTTTAAGGATAAACACGTAAGAGGCTAGCTTAAGGTGCAAAGGGATAAATTTTTTTCACCTTAAGGCATGGAAATTTTGAGATCTTTTTAAGGATAAACCCGCGAAAGGCCAACTTAAGGTGCAAAGGGACAAATCTTGTCCACCTTAAGGCATGAAAATTTTTATATCCTTTTAAGGATAAACACGTAAGAGGCCAGCTTAAGGTGCAAAGGGATAAATTTTGTTCACATTAAGGCATGAAAATTTTGAGATCCTTTGAAGGATAAACTCGCGAGAGGCCAGCTTAAGATGCAAAGGGACAAATTTTGTCCACTTTAAGGCATGGAACTTTTGAGATCCTTTTAAGGATAACCCACGGGAGGCCAGTATAAGGTGAAAAGGGACAAATTCTGTCCAGCTTAAGGCATGGAAATTTTTGATATCCTTTTAAGGATAAACCCATTAAAGGCCCGCTTAAGGTGAAAATGAAAAAATCTTGTCCACTTTAAGGCATGTAAATTTTGAGATCCTTTTAGTTGTAGGCTTTGAGAACTTTAGCATTCCAAATCCCATTGAAGGAACTCTCTTTCTTTTTGACAAATATTCAGAGTAAGCCAAAATTTAATTAGAATAGTTTCATACTTGGTATCCATATGGTAGATACTGCAGGAACATATTTTCTTGACACTCATGAAACTGAACTCAAAATGAAATTCCAAGCACCTACGTACCTCAGTAAAGAGGATCAAGTCACAACGTAGTTCTAAGTGAGCGTTTTTTTTCTTTTTTTGTGTCCTAACTTTTGCCTAGGCCGTCTCTTTTGAGGTTTTCAACCTAGCAGACTTTTATTTTTTGAGTCATACACATTTTATACTTTTGTGGTCTAGGAGTAGACATGCAGTTTATACACGTGCCTTAAAGAGTGTACATGCAGTTTATACTCGTGCCGTAAGGAGAGTACATGCAGTTTATACTCGTGCCTTAAGGAGGGTAAATGCAGTTTATACTCGTGCCTTAAGGAGTGTACATATAATTTATACTTGTGCCTTAAGGAGTGTCATCTTCATTTAGGGATAGTACTTCTTCAAGATCTTGGCGTTGATGGGGCCAACCCTCACGCCATCTGCATCGACAAACTTGTAAGCACCATTTGAATATGCCTCTTGTACGATATATGGTCCATCCCACTTTGGGGTAAATTTGCCCCCAGACTTATGAGAAGTGATAATGGGCCTTCTTACTACAAGAACTTGATCTCCAACTTGGAAGCACCTCAAGCGAGCTCTTTTATTGAAGGAACGAGATAGATGGGCTTTGTAACATTCAAGATTTTGTTGAGCCTATAGTCTCTTCCTATCAAGAGCTTCTAACTCATAAGATGCAACTTAGTATTTTCTTCATCGATGAGCCTTTCTTGAATAACCAGTCTCCAAGAAGGTATTTGATGCTCAAGTGGCAGGACTGCTTCAACTCCAAAAGCAAGAGAGTATGGAGCTTCTTGCGTTGGTGTACGAAAAGTTGTCCTATACGCCCATAAAGCTTCTTCCATTTGCTCATGCCAGACTTGTTTAGATTTGGAGACTATTTTCTTCAACAAGTTGCATAAAGTCTTATTGAATGCTTCGGCTAGACCATTGGCGACAACATAGTACATAGAAGACTTGCGTTTCTTGAAGCCAAAGATATCACAAATCTTATTCATCAGTTTGTTATCAAACAACTTGCTATTGCCAGTTATTATATATTGAGGGATCCAAAGTGGTAGATGATATTTACTCGAATGAAGTTCGCAATATTTTCTTTCTTTACTTCCTTAAGAGTAATAGCTTTGGCCCACTCCGAGAAGTAATCTATTTCGGCCAAGATGTATAAATGTCCACCAAAAGACTTTGGTAGTGGACCAACAACATCCATTCCCCAAGCATGACGCTACAGTTGGATGTAGTACTTCTGGGGGTTGATGTATGAAATTTGCATGGAATTGGCAAGTTTTGCATTTTCTAGCATAGTCCAAGCATCTTTCACCATCGTTGGCCAATAATATACCATCTTTTTAATGTGAAAATAGAGCTTTGGTCCAGACTGATGTAATCCACAAACTACCGAGTATGCTTCTTGCAAAGGTTGAATTGCTTCTTTTTCTCCCAAACACCGTAAGAGTACTCCTTCAAATGATATTCTGTACAGTGTGTCTTTGTAGAAAAGGAAACGAGGTACACGACGATGAATGTCAGTCTTTCTCCTTGAATCTTCTGAAAGTATCCTATAATATAAGTAATCAATGATAGGTTGTCGCCAATCTTTTTTTTACAGCTTCAGACACGGCAATGAGGTATTCAACCTTGTTTTCTACATCTTCATCTGACGGCGGTACTACCCATTCTTGGAGGACAATAACTTGGGTCTGATTTAGAAGAGTCAGGGTTGAGGCCAAAGTAGTCAGGGTTGAGGCCAAAGTAGTCAGGGTTGAGGCCAAAGTAGGTAAGGCATCAGTTTGCTTATTTTCTCTTCTTGGCATATGTTTGAGGGTTACTCCTCCAAGCTACCCCATCAACTTCTGTGTATAATCATGATATGGTTGTAGCTCAGGCTTTCTAACTTCATAGCTTCCCAAAAGCTGCTTGATCACCAATTGAGAGTCACCAAAGACTTGTAACTGTAGTTGTTTTATGTCAACTGTCATCTCAAGTCCAAGTATTAAAGCTTGATATTCATCAACATTATTAGAGAAATGATTTATTAGGATAAGAGAGTATGGGATGACCTCTTCTTATGGAGTGACGAACACCACACCGGCACCAGCTCTATCTCGATGTGCGGCACCATCAAAGTACATCTTCCATGGGGGTCTAGCTTTAATGACCATTGCATCTTCATCAGGAAGTTCATCACTCATTTCCCAATCATCAGGTATCAGGTGGTCTTCTAAAAGGTCGGCTAGTGTTTGTCCCTTTACAGTCTTTTAGGGAATGTACACAATCTCAAACTGCTGAAATTGAAGGTACCATCTTGCAAGTCGATCACTAAGGACTGGTTTCGACATTACAAACTTGATGGGATTTTCCCTAGACACAAGACAGACAACATGAACTTAAAAGTAGTGTTTCATCTTTTGAATTAAGAAGGCCAATACCAAACATAACTTTTCAATTGGAGAATACTTTAGCTCATTCGGCGTTATTATTCTGCTCAAATAGTAAAGAGAGTTTTCTTTACCTTCACTATTTTCTTGAGTCAGTAGTACTCTAACTAAACACTCTTGTGCCACGATGTAGAGTATCGATGGTTTTCCAGGTATGGGTGCCACAAGAACTGGTGGCTTCATTAAGTATGATTTGATACTCTCAAAGGCATTACTATAAGCTTGGTCCCATTCAAAGGGAGTGTCCTTCTTCATGAGAAGACTATATGGTTGATATTTCTCGGCCAGGTTTGAGATGAACCTCCTTAAATATGCTATCCTTCCTTGAAGGCTTTTTAATTCATGAATATTTCGAGGTTCGGGCATCTTCAAAATTGCATCAACCTTGGCTTGACCAATTTCAATTTCTCGGTGTCGCACAATGAAGCCAAGAAACTTTTTGAAAGTAACTCCAAAGGCACACTTCAATGGATTCATCCTATGTTGATATCTTTGAAGTAACTCGAATACCATTCTTACGTCTTTTAAGTGGTCGCCTCTCTTTCTTGACTTCACCACTAGATTATCCACATAGCATTCAACATTTTTATGGAGCAGGCCATCAAAGATATTTGCATATCCCTTTGATAAGTGGCGCCAGCATTGTTCAAACTAAAAGACATCACCTTGTAGAAATAAATACCTTTAGGCGTATGAAATGCAGTGAGTTCTTCATTCTTTAGCACCATACGGATTTGATTGTAGTCGGATGAACCATCTATGAAGGACATTTCCTCATAAACAGTGGTGGCATCAATTATCAACTCTGGTATGGGGATTCGAAAGTCAGCCTTAAGGAAGGCATTGTTGAGATCCCGAAAGTCGACACAAACTCAAATTTGTCCATTCTTCTTCCGTACTGGAACAATACTTGAAATCTATGTGGGATATTTGGCTTCACGAATAAAGCCTGCTTCAATGAGTTTGTTAACTTCATTTTCAATCAGAGGAACCAACTCTGGCCTAAAGCGTCTTTGGGCTTGCTTAACAAGACGGGCACCATCCTTGACCGCCAACTGATAGACCACTACTTTTGGATCCAAGCCAGGCATTTCCTTATAGCTCTAGGTGAAGACATTCATATATTCTTTGAGTATGTCCATATAAGCAATTTTCTCTTCTACTTCTAGAAACACACTTAGGTAAGTTGGTCTTGGGTCTTCATTGGTTCCAAGATTAACTTTCTTCAAGAGATCTATTGTGGCCTTTACTCCTTCTTTAAGTTGTGATGGAGCATCTCCAGCATTTTCCTCCTCTTGATAATTATCTTAGTTGATGTATAAATGATAATACCAAAAGGCATCTTCTATCTCTTCATCAACCTTTATTTAAGACGAGACATCTTTCTCATTTTGGATCGTAACATGATATGAGAAACCAACACTCTCTTCATCTTCTTCGCGTTGCTTGGTATAAACCACAGTATGTGCCTTTGCTTTTAGCACCTCATTACATGAAACTAGCGATTTCATCTGTCATTTTATTCTAGAAGGAATCAAACTTTGGAAATCCTTTTGTATTTTAAGTGAAGAGTGCATCATCATGCTTTGATGACTCCTCTTACACTTGTCGCTTTTCTTCTTATTTAGAGGTCCCAACCTTTCAAACATAGAAGTTCTTGCAGTTGACCCTCCAAGTCGGTCAAATACAGAGGGTCTTTTATTAGCAACTGTGGATTCTTCTTCCACGATGATGTACTTACTGACTGCCCTTCTTATGGAGATGCGAATTGGAGGTGGCTGCGTTGTATCCTAGGCCTTCATGTGCCTGCCTAGTTGTACCCTCTAACAAAATTTTTCCTAAACTTGATGGATTATTAGGATTATATCCAACCTTTACAAACAGCTTATATGCATTTGGGTCAAAGCTTTCTTTCGTACGCATCGCAGGGAGTGTCTATCTTGTGGCAGATTTTGAGTCACAGACTCTTCAAGAAGTCTTGAGGATGGATTTATTGCATCAATATTCCTGATAAGTAAAGTTAGCCCCTTTAGAACGTTATCTTGGGAATTCGATGGGTGATCTTTCTCTTTCTTTACCTTCGGTACGTAGCAAAGAATAAGAGTTGCCTTTTTTCGTAGAAGCGACACTTTCTTTATTCGAAGTGGAGAGTGGCTTCTTAGTGGTGACTTTTTTGAAAGTCACCGCGACCTTATTAGATTCAAGATCATCACACTTGGTCTTGGTGATATTTTCAACCCTTTTCTCATCCACAATATGCTTCTTTAAGTAGAATTTTGCATCGGCAAAATATGACTCAGCTTCAGGGAATGGCTTATCATCGGCAACTATCTTTTTTTCCACTCCACCTTCAAGGTACTTCAAGCATTGATAGTAAGAGGACGAAATAATTTTGTACCCATACACCCAAGGCCTACCAAGCAATATATTGTATAAAGTTTTGGCATCGATCATATGTATCAATGGGTTTGATTGAAAATCATCCATATGAATCCCCAAATTGATACATCCCATGGACCTCTGGCCCCCTTGGTTGAAGCCTTGGATCATTATATGGCTTTCGTCCAGTTCGCTAGTAGCGATGCCAAGTTCCTTCATTGTGTGGATAGGCAGAATGTTGACTCCAGATCCCCCATCTATCAAAATTCTATTGATTTTATTTCCTAGAATTTGACCTACCATGTATAAGGAAAGGTTATTTAGGGCCTCACCAAGAAGAAAATTGTTATTTGTGAATGTGATTTTTGTATCACACATATGTGCCTCTTCGCTAAGAGTTTCAGCAAGCTTTTCGGAAGGTAAAGGGACCTCCATGGGTAAATTCTCACCCTTTGCCCCCTCTTTGGCGGTATTAAAACAAGACGCCTCAAGGTTGACTTGGGCAGTCTTTACATGAAAACAACTCGGTAAGAATTCCTCTAAAGTAACCAAACGCTAAAGTTTTTAGGGGTGAAGCTCTGTCACCCTCGTCTTCTTTAAGAATTCAACCAACTTATGTTTTCTTAGTTTATCTACCATTCTCCTCCTAGTTGGTTGCTCGACCGACTCCTTTCGCAGACTTGTCCTTCTGTGTCTGCGCCTGGTCACCAGAGTCCAACTTTCATTATCGCCTTCGTCAACTAAAGACCTATCAGGCTCTAATATTTTATCATCATGCTCTTTGATACATATTTGGACTGGATCGAGCGAGCCAAATATGATAGATATTTGATTAGAACTATTGTCTCATCATCAAAGAAGGTCTTCTTCTCTCTTGCCAGTTGTATTACTTTATCTTTAAAGGCAAAACACTTTTCTAGAGTGTGACTTATGACCCTATGATATTTGCAATAATTAGGGTCATTGGTCCTCCCAGCTTTGTTGGGATGCTTCATCTCTGGGAGTTCAATGAGCTAATGATGAAGGAGTTTATCAAAAATCTTAGCAACATCAGAATCAAGGAAGGGATATTCCTTTTCTTGCATTTCCTTTAAAGTTTTCTGATTCGGACGTGCTCCAAAAGTCATCTTCACACTTCGCTTCTTGCTCACCTTTGTGGTGACTTTCACAGGAGATACATCAACATTCATAGACTCCTTATTATCATTTTTAGGGGAAAACTTGCCCCATCATTTGGGTTCCTGCTTATCCTTTCCCCTTCGTGGGTCATGGATAAGAGTTGATCCCTTTCCAGAAGAAGACATGCTCAACTCCATATCATGAGCATGGGTAGCTAGCTCTTCAAAGGATTTAGGCTTAATGCCTTGCAAGATTTAGAGAAGCTCCCAGTGCATTCCTTGGATGCACATCTCTATTGTAGAAGCTTCAATAAGCCTATCTTTGTAGTTTAGGCTAGAATTTCTCTATCGATTAATAAAGTCAATGACTGGTTCATTCTTTCTTTGTCGAGTATTTGTGAGCTTTACCATGATTACTATACGCCTTGTACTATAAAAGTGATTTAGGAACTCGTGCTCTAATTGCTCCCAACTATCAATGAAATTAGGCTCAAGGTCCATATACTAATCAAAGGTGTTTCCCTTTAAGGAATGAACAAACTGTTTGACAAGATAGTCACCGTAATTTCCAATATTGTTATATGTCTCAACAAAATGTGCGACATAATGTTTTGGGTTCCCTTTGCCCTCAAATTATTGAAATTTTGGGGGTTGATAGCCGACAGACATTTTGAGGCTATCGATCCTTGCCGTGTAAGGCTTGGCATAAGCAAGGAAATACTTAGAACAACATCATACTTGTCTTTGAGGTTCCCTTCAATGAATTTCCTCAATTGTCCAATTGGGATCATTCTTTTAGAAAAAACTTACACCTCTTTAATCAGTGGTGTTTGTTTCACAGGATTTTCTGTCTGATGAACCTCTGGAGATTTTCCAGGCACATGGATAGACTCTCTGTCTATCAAACCTTCCACCTTATCCACTATCTTATCAATTCGAGCATCTTGATTCTATACATATTTGGTTAGGCCATCAATTGCCTTTGCCAGATTTGCAAGCTCCTCCTCCATAGATGATGCATCAGTTACTATCATTTGCATAATCACTGGAGATGTTGGAGAGTAGCTTGGATTATGACATAAGTTGATCTTTAAAGTGCTCAACTTATACGATATGGTCGGAGATGATGAGTTGCTTGAACGATCATCACTCTTTGCGCCAGAGTATTTAGAACTGGAATGCTCAAGTAGAGCTAGAGTCTTCTTAAGCAATTCTGCCACACTACTTCCTCCTTTCGAAGCACTTGCATTGGACTTCATTCCTTTTGGGGTTGAAGATCTAAAAACTGGAGTTAGTGTAGACGACACTGGAAGTGTTTGTTGTCCTAGCAAGCCTGCCTTGCTCCTCGTGATAGCTCCTAAGCTTCCGAAATTAACACCAAGGAAAAGTTGTTGGAAGTCATTTTAGTGTTGTTGAGCTTTGTAGTTGGAAAAGTTGAGATGAGAGGTAGAGACTGTCCCACTGGGCATGCCTGAATTTATTGGACAATAAAATTTTCGAGGCCGAAAAATAAATAATTTGAGACAAGAAAAAATATATATTGCAACAATCAATTTATTGATTCAAATACAAGTGTTACAATCTCTATGAATCCTCTGATTCGCCTTTTCAAATATAAATTCAAGGGCTTAAAACTTGATCTTGAATTTGAACTTGATTTGTTGATTTGAGGGTCTTGATCTTGACTTGTGCTTGAATTCAAGGGATTTTGATCTTGTTCTTGAATATTGCGGTCTTGATCTTGAATGTTGATGAACTTCATTTGAATGTTTAAGCTTTTTAGAGAAATTGTGGCATTTGATCCACGAACTTTCTCTTGCTACTTGTTAGAGTTCTGGGGGGGGGGGGCCTTTTTTCTGAATTATGAGGCCCCTATTTATAGTTGTAGGAAAGGAAGAGTCATGATGAATATGGATTTTCTTTGACCAATTAGATTTAAGTGATGTGACGCCTTTTATGGACTTTTATTTCATGGCCTGCTGCATCAGTTTAACATGTGACACGATCCTATTGGCTCCTTTATTTGACTTGGCATGCCACGTCATTTGACATGTGACGCTTATTTGAGCCTCTAGAATATGACAATATCTTGGGCTTAGTAAAGTGGGCTCATCATTTGTAGCCCAAATTAATGGACTAACCTAATAAATATTGGGCCTTATTTAAATCCAAACCTTTTTGGACTTAAATAATTAATTCAATTATATTAATCCGCAATATTTATTTGGGACTAACTTATTTTGAATTTAATATAATTCAAATTTTATACAGATTTAAATTTAATAAAATTGTCTCGCCCACAGTACTATATGTTAAATTCTTACTCCATTCATGAATACTTTTGGAGAAACGTTTATCGGCTCTTCCTTACTGTGAATACTTTTGGAGAAACGTTTGCTTGTTCTCATCTTTGTCTCTTGATGTGTCTCTTTATCGCATTTTTATGGTCAAGTTTAGTTAGGCCTTTTATCATATTGATTTTATCCTTTAGCATAAAATTTGATAAACTACATATCATTAAAGAAGGCAAAGAAAAGATCGTTACGTGAAAAGAATGAGAATGAATAACTATAATAATTTATATCATTAAAAACTAAATTATCACGTGAAATTAATCAACTTTAAAAATCTTGTATCTTATTTGACAACAAACACTATAGAAAAAAATTAATTTAGATACAAACTTCATTGTCAGATATGAAAAAACTCATAAGTAGAATTCAAAATGAATATAAAGTGGTGCGTGATTAAAGCATGTATCTTATTTAACAACAAACACTATAGAAAAAAATAATTTTATATACAAATTTCATTGTCAAATACGAAAAAACTAATGAATAGAATTCTAAATGAATGTAAAGTTCCAAATATGTAGATAATTCGAATAAGGAATAATAATCAAATTCCCACCAATTTTCAAGTTTTAACTATTAGAAAAATAAGTAAAATGATAATTATTTCTAGTGTGAAACCTAATTATAAAAGGTCAAAAAAGTAAATAAATATGTTGCCAAGGTTCTTCATGTGTGTCCCATATATATTGCACCAAGAAATAAATAAATTAATTTTGGATAAAATCTTAAATTGATAATCACATCTATTATCATCTTTCGTTTTGCAATTATCATCAATAATATATTAAACTTTTATTAACACGTCACTTCAGAAACAAATTTAAGATTAGAAAAATTATCTCAAATCATCATAATGAACATGTTTACCCCATATGATCATAATGAACATGTTTTCCCCGTCCATTGTTATGCGAATCATCAAAAATTTATGTTAGATAATGTGGCCTACGATAATTTAGGATCCTAAAATCAGCAAGATATATGTAATTAAAGTGAATCATAAATCTAAAGTAAAGAAAACTTCATCGTAAAAAATTGTAAACCTAAGAGAGTTCAGGAAAACATGCCTTCAAATTATTCGCTCTTAAATTCACAAAATTTTTAATCAAACAAAGAAAAAAAAGAAATAGATAACTCGGGCAACAACATGCTTGTTTCGTCCAACTTTTTAATCATAAATTTTTAATTAAAGAAGAAAATACGACAAATTATTAAAAAAAGAGAAATCATTGTCAATTGTTAATTATGTATATTCATATTTACTATTTAAAGATATCAACGAAAAGAAGAAAAAGAAATAGAAAGGATGATGATAATGAATGTAAGAAGATGACTTAATGATAATAAATGAAAGAAGACGACTTAAATCAAAAACCAAAATAAGAAGAAAACATAGAGGTAGTAAGAACATAAACCTTATCCTTACCTAGAAAGACAAGAAATTATTTTCGATAGCCTCAATTTGTGGGTACCATTCTCGTGCTAGCAATTAATCCTTCAAGTTTGTCGAAGGTTACTACCATGAATTCTTTCATCTCCACAGAAAAACAAAACATGAACTCATTGCCTCGGCTGAAATTTGAAGAACATTATATATTTTTCTCTGATCGCTTGATTATCAAAAGCGATTTGCAACACCCTTATATGCTTTCTACCATGAGATTTACTCGAGACATATCCATCTCTAGCTATAATAACCTATCTGGCATTATGTTGCTTTCAAAATTTTCACTATTCAGAAGTCCATAGTTAACAGATTCTGCATGTAAAACCATGCTAATACGAAATCCTAACTACAATAATTAATCCAGTTAAAGAAAAGAAGCTAACAACATATGTAAATTAGTAACTATTTATTATTTTAACATAAATATATACATTGTATAATATCTTTTGGCAAGAATATAATTGTATAGGAGTACAAATATCACAAAAATTTACTATATCAATCAACGATGACCAGCCTTTAACACCTAAAATAGACTCCTAACCCTATAATTCCTTGATACATAACATAAAAAAGGAATCCTTAACCTACAACACCTAAAATAGAATTTCTAAGCCTACGGAATAAAGTCAATCTAAGAATTGGGTAAAATTAGACTTCTTCCAATATATTACTAACAAAAATTTGAGAAAGCTAACAATTTTATCCCTCATATATTTATTATAATCAATTTTTAATAGTATAATAATTTGATAATAAAAGGTGAAAAGATGATTTTTTTCTAAAACAAATACTTTTAATAAAGGGTAAAAAGTTCAATTCACTCTTCTAATAGGCTTCACACTTTTAATATATTATAGATTATAGATATAGATACATAGATATATAATATATACACACTTTACTTTACTATATTAATATTTTAGTATATACTAGAATAAACTTATTTCATTGCTGCTTCCATCGCGTTAAATTTCATCGCAAGGGCAAATAAGACATTGTACTCCTCTCTTTTGTGTATTTGGTTTAGGCTGCATTTGGTTTTTTAAGATTGAGATGTCTAAATCCAAATGTATATCTGAATGATTAAGATGTTGTCTCTAGATCTAAAAACTGAATGATTAAGACTGTTTGTTTTTTAACATCTAAATACGCAAAAAAAATAAAAATTATTTGTATAAATAATAAAATAAAAAATATAATTCAAATAAAAAACTAATTATATATCAGAAAAGCATGTAATTTAATACAACAAAACTATTATTTAATTGAAAAAATATTTATGTTTGTTAGTAATAGTGGAGATGATCTATAATGGTGGTTGCGGTAATAATGATTGATGTTAGTGATTAGTAATGTTGGTGTTGATAGTTGTGATAGTTGGTATTGTAGTAATTGTTATGATGGTGACGGTTGATAGTGGTGATAGGGGTGTGATGTAACGTTGTTTGATGTTAATAGTTGGAGGTGTTGATTGCGATGACTGAAAAATGAATGCATGATGATTGATGATGTGTTGGTGCTAGTTAGAGATGTTGTTAGTTGTGATGGTGAAGATGGTTGTTAGTAGAGATAAATTGTAGCGATGGTAGTGGTTGAAGCGATGGTAGAGGTTGCGTTACTAATGACAACGGTAGTGACGGCCGAAGAATGTGTGGAGGTTGTGATGTATTAGTGGTAGGTAGCAGTGGTACTAGTTATGATAGATGAGGTGGTCGATAGTAGGGATTGACTGGAAATAGTTAATGATGGTGGTCCTGTTGACGACGGTGGTGACGGTGAATATAATTAGAATAATAGAAGTAATAAGTGTGGTAGCGGTTGACAATAGT
Source organism: Capsicum annuum (assembly GCF_002878395.1). Classification (NCBI taxonomy): domain Eukaryota; kingdom Viridiplantae; phylum Streptophyta; class Magnoliopsida; order Solanales; family Solanaceae; genus Capsicum; species Capsicum annuum. The sequence continues at coordinate 174,965,247 of NC_061122.1, read as the reverse complement.
GGTTGATAGCGATATTTGTTGTCGATGGTGGTTGTGATGGTAGAGATGGTTGGTGGTGGTTGACAATGGTAGCGGTGGAAGAGGTGGTTATTGATGGTAACTGATGATTATGAATAGAATAACGGCGAATATTATCCAACACTAGAATATCTCTTCAAACCTATTAAAACTTGATTCTAAATTTTAATGATTAAGACCTATTAAAAGCTAAAATCTTAATAAAAAATAAATGTATTTAATGATCTGAAGTTTGAACCATTCAGATTCAGACCTCCATTAAGTGCAAACAAATGAGCCCTTAGTGCTAAACACGTGTTCCTCTAATTATAGATGGCAAACGCTTAATTGTAACAGTATTCGTCAAAGAAGTTTTTGACATTATTTTGCTGATTTGACTTGATTTTATAATCCTGTTTTTGAGGTCCATTCCCTGCTTTTATAGGTACATGAAATTAAACTCTTTCATTTTCTGCTTATGTTTTACGATTTCTATCTTTAATGGCATCCACTTCGCCAAGAACGGTGAAATCTGAGCTTTAAATCCACCTTAAATTACCAAAATTAATGTCAATTTGGCTTCTTATTTCTTGCAGTTTTCTCATCGTTTAGGTGAGTTCTTATCCGACACATATGTTTCCAGTCTTTTGTTTTGTCTGCTTAGGTCCTCTTATTTAAATTTTTTATTTCAATTTCTCTTGTGGATATTTCAATCTCTGGTTAAAATAGAAAAATTACTAAGACAGTATTTTTCAATTTGTTCTTTCGCTTTGTCCTCGGGATCAAAGACGGCTTGATGAGGCTTGAACATTTTCCACAAGATTTCCCCCCTATTTTGGATTAAAGTTAAGGTGATAATTTCTTTCTTATTTTTGTGAATTGATTGGAATTACACGGAAATAGAGTTATTTCATTCTTTTGTATATACTTCCTGGATTTCTGTGTTACTATAACTCGTGCTTTGACAGTTAACTGATTTTTATTGGACTTTGCGGGTATGCATTTTACACATAGTAGGTTGACCACTTAAAACACTATTGGTAAGCTCTATTACTACTTTATTTTTTTTTATACCATTATTTTTTTAAAGAGATATATAAATATCAAAAGAGAGCATGACTAGCCGAGATATATAAATATCAAAAGAGAGCATGACTAGCCATAGTATTTGGTTAGCACGACACATAACAGTCCAATATAGTCATATAATGTACAGATATGGATATATATTCTAGTAGTTTCGCAAGTAAATTGAAGTAATTTACTAAATCATTATGTTGACAAGTTCTTTGAAAAGTAAATGTATGGGTTGCATTTAATCAATTAATTTAACAAAAGTCTTCAACTAATGTTTGTCTCGAATGCTTTACGAAAATCTTATGTCCAATTTACAGAAACAAGAAGTATATATAAATATGACAAGAAACTCATATTTGATACCTCTATCAATTTTTACTTCTTTTCTCACAATTTAAGGTAACACTTAGTAAAAGGCTAATTTGTACCATTTGCAACTTGACAAGTTCTTATGAATTCTATAATTGTCTCCCAGTCCAATTCAATGGCAACAACTCCAATTAAGAGTCACGATGCTTTAATATTAGTTGGTTCGAGTACAAAATACAAGATCAGGTGATTATTCTAATATCAAAGGACACCCTTCATATGGGCTATGGCATGATAGCTTCAAATATCCAAGAATACCGGATGTCTAAAATTTAAAAACTTGTGATTGTTTTTTTAAAAGGTAACTTACATAAAATCCTGATTATTTTGTTAATTACATTTTATCTCGATTTTTTAAAATGTGATACATATGTTATATGGTGATACATATGAAAAAGTGATACATTTGAAACTTATAAGATATTTATTTAAGAAAATATTAGATTCTCTTTGATTCATTGTATTCTTTTATTTAAGAAAAATATCTAATTTTTTCTGTTTTTTTAGTTTTAACTTAGGTGTTTTAATTATGTTTTTTTTCCCTCCTTTAATTATGAAAGATATATTTTTTTGGGTCTTTTTTTTTTCGTCTTTCATTTCATCTTTAATTTTAGTCTGCTTTTTTTAGATTTAATTTTAATTATGTTTCAATTCTGCTTTTAGTCTTTTTTTTTTAAAAATATTATTACTTTTATTTTCTACACTGACTACACCATTACCTTTCATTAATAACATATGAATCACCCATAATACCATATATATCACTCATTAATATCATATGAATCACCTAATAATTGAAATAATGAAATTGTATCTACCATATGAATCACCATAATACCATATATATGAATCACCAAATGATTGAAATAAATAATTGTATCTACCATATGAATCACCATAATACTATATATATTAATCACCCAATAATTTAAATAAATAATTGTATTTACCATATGAATCACCATAACACAATATATATCACTCATTAATATCATATGAATCACCCAATAATTGAAATAAATAATTGTATATACCATATGAATCACCATAATACAATACATATCACATATTAATATCATATGTTGACCCGTTAAAATCATACAAAATATATCTATCGTATTAATCACCATAATACCCATATAATGATATCATATTTATCAGATAAAATACATCGAACCCTCCCCCCGAACTTGTCGCCAAAACTTACTTTAGACCCTAAACTAATCGGACAATTATTTATCCCTCTTAACAACTTTCAAGTGAATTATACCGACGTGGCAAAAAAATAAAAGAAAAGCGAGTGAATTTTTTTTAAAAAGGGTCCACTTTATTTTTTTTTATTTTATATAT
>NC_061122.1:174836281-174959454 GCF_002878395.1 Capsicum annuum | reverse complement strand
TTTCCTAATCTCCTCCCTCGTTCCCATCACTCCCACCCCACTCCCTAACACTGTTTCTTTATTTTTTTCGTAACCCCCCCCCCCCCCCCCCCCCTTTCTTCATCTGAGGCGAAGTTATGAGAAATTTCGTAAAAGGTAAATTTGAATGTTTTGAGAAGTTTGTGAACCGAAGCTTTTATGTTTTTAAGTTAAAAAATTATGAAATTTATGGTACTTGATAAAAAATTTGTGTCAAAATCTGTTTTGCCTTTTGACAACGGTGGTTGAACCCAAAATTCGATTATGAAAAATGGAGCAGAAGGGTGGTTGAACCCAAAATTCTAGAATGCTATTTTGATTAAAAGATACAGAATTTATAAATTCTTGATTAAAAAAGTTATTCTGGAATGATGAAATCTTTTTCAAAAAAGTTATTTACTCACATAGCATCCTTGTTAATGTTGACTGTTAAAAACATTGAGGAAGCTAGAATTGAAGGTTGAAATAATGTTTTAATGGAAGAAAAACCTTAAATTGATGTCTTTATGATTGTTAATGGAAAAAAAAATTGAAGAAAAAGGCATTCTCGTAGCAGGGGTGGGGGTTGGAAGGGGAGAAAGAGAGGGGGTGGGAGGTGGGGGGCATGGTCTGAGAAGAAGAAAAAAATGGGTGCAAGGGGGTTGAAAAGCGGGGCGGGGGCAGGGGCGGGGGCGAGGGCGGGGGCGGGGGGATCTAACTGAAGAAGAAAGAGGGGTGGGGGGTGTGAAGAAGAAAGGAATTTTTTTTTAATTATATATATATGTGGCATTATTTTTTAAATAAATATTTACGTGGTAGTGATATGACAGTGACGTGGGCGCGTGTGTAGTGCACCTTCCTTGGTGAGAGTGGTCATATATTTTTAAGGGGTATTTAATTCACTTAAAAGTTGTTAAGGGGGTATATAATTATCCGACTAGTTAAGGGTCTAAAGTAAGTTTTGGCTGCAAGTTTAGGAGGGATTCGATGTATTTTTTCTATTTATCATTCATATGAATCACCATTAAAAAAATAAACATGTATGAATAACTAAATAAATTTATATATGTATCAATATGTTTTTTTTTTTTTTTAAATGGGAGAGATTTTAGGAGAGAAAAAAAAAGTTGCATGCATTAATGGAGAAGAAAAAATCAGGAAGGAAGATGATTTAAGCATTAATAGAAGATAAAAAATCAGGAAGGAAGATGATTTAATTGTTGATAATTAGGGAGATATTTTAGGAAAGAAAATTTTGAATGAGTTAATGATGGAGTGAAAATAAGATGTAAGGTTTTCTTTATATGTAAAGTAAAGTTGAAAAATGGGATTTTATGTAAATTTTAGAAAAATAAGAAATATTGGGTAATATAATCTATTAAGTGTGAGATTTGTGTAATTTCTCCTTTTTTAAATTTAAATTCGGGCATGAGGCCCACTTTATTAATAAAATCAAGGAGTATTATATATACAAGGAAAGGGTCAGTTCCAAAAGTTACCCGCCCAAAATAAATAAGCACATAAAGAGATTCATTTAGACAGCCACACTTAGGAAACTTCTGGTAGCTCCACTATTGTGTCCAAGGCTTCTAGTTACGACCATCTTACTTCGTCTATCACTGTTAAAAACTTTTGATTGGTTAACTTTGAATAAAATATAAATTTTTTCATTTGGAAGTATATATGCCAAGCATTAATCAATCTTCAAAGTTGTAGTGCTTGGAGTGCGTATCATATCTCTTATTACAATATATTAAAAAAAGGACTTATATAACGATTTGGCGTGTCTTGTAGAGTTTATGAGAGGAAAAGGGGTTCAGTTTTCCAAGTACATTACAATTGTTATTTGTTCCCTCCAAGCGCACACAAGTATATGTGATCTTATCAAGTAATATAGTGATATTTTACAAGTCAAGTATCGATTCCTCAGGGACATGTGTTAACAACTATTTCAAACTAGATAGTTCAACTATTAAAATTCAATCAGTGCAAACCTAATCACGAGAGTTTGAATGTTAGGACGTAATGTAAACAAAATAATGCAGTAAATTAAAGGTTTGAACAATCAATGAGGACAAACCCGGGTTAAGGTGCTGCGAACAATCATACTACATTACAAAAAATCATTGGTTAGGTTAATTATCTTGGTTGTTGGTTCACAAGGTCTATACTGTGACCACGACCTTCCGATCCTCTAGTCTATTATCCAACTTAGTCCCACAACTACATCGTTGAGTGAGGATGCGAGAACTAAGTTAAATACGTTCATATTTCATCCCTACTTGAAACAAATAGAGCACATAGGTATATTCCTATCCTAAATGTAAATTATCAATTCATTCAATTAGAAGATTACAATTCTATTCTATTTATCCCATGTTCTCTCCTCTTGTTCCTCCTCCGGATTTACAAGATGATTATGCATATATTCTAAGGGTCTCGAATCCTTAAAATAGTAATAACAAGGATAAAGAAACAACCAATTATGATAAACAATAATAACCAAATTAGTTCATAACAATAATACTCATGTTTTTGGCCTCAATCTCGGAAAAGGGAGTTTGACCGATCATGGATGTAACTGTAATCAAAATGAATGAATACATGTTAAAATCCATAAACAAACCAAAGTAATGGAAGAAAAACCCTAATTGAAGTTTTCTCCATCCTCCCTTCAAGTCTCAAGGTCATCTAAGGTGTGAAACATAACTAAGTGTCCTATTTATACTTGGACACAAGCTGCCGATTTTGATATAGAGGCGTGTCACTCCCTTATCGTGAGTGCCTAAGGTTCGTGGCACACCATAATTACGGCGATATACTGGAATTGGTCATTATGATGCTCCCAAGGGAGTGACATGGCTCTAACACAGTACCTAAGGTCCGTGGCACGCCAATGACTCCAAAACGCTCATTTTTGGTCAAGTCCTATCCCATGTGTTTGTCCATTCATTCCAAGCTTTGTGATGATATTTCTACTAAATTTACAGCTTGTGCATCATCCATATATCATCATAATCAACTCACCAAGCATCATATAGCATCAAAACATCATGAATTAGAGCTCAAAATAATATACAATCTAAGACGATAAACTAGTAACTTATGCTAAGAGTACTAGTTTTGTCCTTTTGATCTTTAACTTAGTGTTTTGTCTCTTAACTTGTTATAATTGAACCTTAAACACTATAAATAAGTTATTCCACACAAAATTACTCAATTATACCTTTAGTAACCGATTACACACATTGGAATCCATTGAGATTAACTAGAACAACATATAGCCCAAGCTAGTAACACTAGCTTTCTTGTCTAAACTCTAAGTGGACAAATTGATTCCAAACTTGTTTGAAACACACCTTAAAACATTATCATCAAGTAGTTTGACACTTAGATGCTAAATTATCTCATTAAAAACTCATTAAGAACACAAAAAGTCCTTAAAACAAGGCGAGTTAAGGTCGGATAACAAGTCTTAGGTGCACAAATTCACCTACGATCAGTATCAAAGCCATATCTTGACACCTATGAAAAAGAAAATTCATTAATAGAGAAAAAAAAGCCAATACTATGGAAGATAATGGTTAGAAATTAAATACTTAGTTGTAAACATATATGGCAAATTTTGCACAGAAGTTTGATGAGCTAAGCAATAAGATGAATATATTAATGAAGAAGCTCCTTCCCAATCAACCAGGTATACTGGGAAGCACATACCAAGATCTATCTAATTTTGAAATACTAAGGAGATGAGATACTGGCCAGTTGGATAATTTCATAATGGTGGAGAACCACCAATATATCAGTCATAATTTAAGAGTTGAGTTTCCTTACTTCAATGGTTTATCAGGTTCTAATCGTGTTATTTTCTAAGAAAGTGCAATAAGTATTTTCATTGTAGTAGCATCTTTGATCATGAACATATATTGTAAAAGTAGTTCTTTATCTCAATAGAAGAGTTGGCGCTTGTTGTTTATCTTGATAATTGAGCAAATGAACAATTAGCTAGCATGAATTATACAAAAGGTTTCAAGATGTTAAAATTAGTAAATTCTCCTCATATGAGAGTTTACAAAGATAGAATAGAAAGGCACTATCAATGTCTACCTATGAAAAAAATTTCAAAAACTAAGATATTGATCAGGAACTCAACAATGCCATTTTTTTTTCAAAAGTTCTTTATAAAAGGCCTTGAGAAGGACATGAGGCATAAAGTGAAGATTTTAAACCCCATAATTTGAGCCAAACTATAAAGAAAGTTGGACACCAATAAAGGGTAGTGAATACTCTAAACATAAGGGGTAAAAGAACATAAAACAGGTGAAATTCAAGAGGGGGTGAATTGAAATTTTTTTCTAAGTCAACTGATCAACTATATTAGTAAACTCACTTGCAATTTAGTGTAGTTAAAAAAGCATAAATTAAACTATATTTATAAGACTGAAATATAAAGAGAGACGTAGAGTTCTATACTGATTTGGGTCATCAGTGTGGTGTCTATTGTAGTTCCCTTGGGCTTCAAGGGTTTTCTTTAGAGCTTATCATGAGAATGAGTTACAGTAAGATATGAAAAGTTCTAAACCTTAATCTATTGTAATCCAGATTTTGTGACACAGCCTCAACTGGTACAATTAATGAACTGACTCAATCTTTTTTTTATGTAACTATTGTAAACTTAGAGAATTACAAATCCTTATGAAACTAAAGATGAGACAAAGTAATAGTTCCTTGTGAAGCTGTGTGCTTTATCTTCTATCTTCAATGTCTTTATATAGACTTCATCATTTGTTACCTCTTTTCTCTAAAAGGAAAATTCAAGGAATTTCTTTCAATCTAGAATTTGATTGGATTCCTTGATTGAGGGTTCATTCCGTTAGCGCGTCCATATCAAATATGTCTGTGCATTACAATATATCTTTTTTTTTTTTGATTTAGTGAGGAGTCATATACGTCCATATCAAATATGTTCATGCAATTCATATGCTTTTTTTCCTTATTTGATCATCCTGATGTCTTGTCGTGGTGCAAATATTCTGCTGTGATTGCTCTTCAAGATTTGGTCCTTTTATAAGTATCTTCTGGTTTTATATTTTAGGATCCTTTAATTTTGTTTGTGTTTTGATTTAATTTTTTCCATATGTACCTATTATTATCTGTGGATTACATTTTATTTTGAGATCTTCCTGATTTAATCATCTTTCAAACTTTGTCTTGCATATTTATTTTGTTAGTTTGTCTTTATTAAAACATTAAGCGATTATATAGGAGGCTAACAATCTTCCCCTTTTTGATAATGACAAAATAAATATCAGTCAACTTTGGTAGACTGGCTGAGGCATGAGTATTGGCCACACTTTTCAATATATATTTATGAAACCATCGCTGCTAGTTGATCTTGTATCATTTGATAATATATTGAGTGGTAACTGTAACGCCCCGAGTTTGTACCCCGAATGCTACACGATGCTTATAATCCTGAGAGACCACAAGATAACTCATGACTGGTACCTGCTGCAATAACTAAAGCATAATACTATAATTATGCAGAAATTAGTTAGAAACTTGCCATAAGGTTCAAAATGAAAGTAAATACTGAATACTAAAAATTAAATACTAATACATCTATCTAAAATACTCTAGTCTGAAAAGCCTCTACTGTCTAAATAAGGAGTTGATGGGACAAGCCCCCAACTAACCCCATCTACTGAAAACTGATAAACTGAGATACTGAAATAATAAGTCTATCCTCAAACTATGAAGACTCACCACTAAGTCTGCTGCTGATAGATTGGGCTGCTAAGTATGATCGAGAGCCCGTGCATCTGAACCTATGATATAAGACATCATAGCGCAAAAGAAAGGTATCCATCAATACTTTTAATGTACTGGTATGCTAAGTAAGGTAGGTTGAGATGCATGGGTTCATATGCATGAATAATACTGACTGAATGAAATAAGTATAACTGAGTGAGAGTACATGTATGAATACGTAAACTGTAACTAAGGTCATGATAACACTAGATACTGAGTTTTGAATTACTGATTTACTGATATCTGAGTTTACAAATACCGTGTATCTAATAACTGAGTGACTGTATCTGACAGTCCTAATTCTGAAGAGTTAGCCTGAGTTATATACTGAGCTGAGTGACTGTATCTAACATCCCTGAATTTGTAGAATTAAACTGAGTTCTATACTGAAACTAAAACTGAGACTTTGGAAGGTAATTATCTAACTGACATGCCTCTGTCTGAATGGATTAGGGTCCAACCTATAACCCCAGTTGGAAGGGTGTCAATACCGTGCCACGGGTAAAGACAAACTGAGTCACCCTTATCTGGCAGGTGCTCTGAATGAGAATGGTGGTACCTTCAACCGTAGTTCTGTTGACTGACGGAATACTACTAAATTTTGTTAACTGTCTAAATTTACTGAGGTCTGAGCTGAATACTGAATTGGACTGGACTGATACTGAGTCTACTAAATATTTCTTGAGTTTTGTAACTGATTGAGAGTACTACTGATCGTGACATGATTGGGAATATTCTATAACTGACGCTGACTCTAGGTGATCAGCTAAATTTTCAGGTATTAAATACCCCCAGGACTCGATAGCATAAAAGTAAAGCATCACATAGCCTTGCATAGTATAGAAATGTACACTTGTTCATAATTCATCTATAGAGGTATTTTATCAAACACTTGAATGACATGAACTAATATACTTGCTAACATGATATAATCTCACTATTTAATTCACATGAATAACTTATCAAACACTTAGAAGGCATTGTATATGCACATAGTACTAATCAACACATAAGCATCATAATTTCAAGGCTTTAACATAAATTCACATGATACTACTTAAATAATAATTGTTTTTTCATAAATCTTGCACTTACTCATGGTATAGAAACCCAATCTACATTATAATCATGAATACAATTGAATCTGAATCATGGAAGTCATGAAATCAATTTACTTAAAGTTTAAATGTGTTTCTTGGACTCCAAGGGTGGAAGGGACCCTTGGATGAACACTTGACATACCTTGGTAATTAAATTCTTAAAGATTGAGGGAGTGTTCTTAAGTGTTGATATTGAAATTGATGTTCTAGAGTTTTGTTCATGAGAGCAATTTGAGAGAAAAGAGTGTAACTTGCTTTGTGGGGGCTGAATTTTATGTTTTAGGGGCTGGGTCAAAGTGGGGAAAATGTCCCAAATACCCCTCTGGACGCTGTTTTTAATTACTAAAAACTGGTTTAGCAATGCACAGACTGATGTGCCGCATTGTTGGCATTGATGCGATGGCCAACGCGCCACATTGAGTCAGCGTCGGTTCACTGGAAATTGGGGAAGATATTCATTGACGCGATGGGCGATGCGGCGCATCGAGATCACGTTGATCCATTGGTTTGAGCTTTCAAATATGATCCAAATAAAATCCAAAAAATTCAAAACTTGTCCGGGAACACCCACTGACTTTCCTGATCATGATTCACCCCAAAAATCATTACTTTAAGGTCATGAGGGTCGTGAAATAGAGACCCTTTTTGAGGATATAAAGTGGTGGCAATAATGTGAGCCATAATTCAGTGCTTAAAACATAATGATAAGGGTCCTAAATTTGAAAAATTCACCTCAGGTTCAACAACAACAGTTTTAGCTTCCTTACAACTAACTTCAAAATCTTCTGGCAAAGTTCTATTCATGAAAGGGACTACACTGGAGAATTTGTTATCAAACACTTTCTCAAACAAAATATCATTTAAAATAATTCTTATTCCCAATACCAAAGTTTCAAGTTCTCTGCTATCTTTGGAGATACGAAGGTTAGCGTAGAACATTCGAACTGGATCCCCAAAGATATCAGATTCATAGAGATGAAAACTAATGATGAATCTTATTCATTAAACAAGGGACTGACATTACACTGAACTCCTTCAATTGCTGAAGATTGATAACCTTTCCGAGCAAAATAGGACCAATCCTAAATATGACAAACTTTTCTCGATGGAAAATGATCCAGAATTTATGCATGTCTTCTAGATGAAGATTTTTTAGAGATTTTTTGCAAGAAGTATTTGAACTAGAGAAGACACATTTTTTAGGGTTAAAGTAATAGAGTGATTAGGAAGAGGCTTTTTCAGAGGAAGGCTTTTTCAGAGTAACTGGAAATGAGGACAGGTTCTTGATCATCTAAAAGACAATCAGTTGGGGTATTGTGAAGGTGAACCATGAATATGGCTTTAGGAATGGGAAGAAGAGTGAGGAAAATGAAAAGAAATATGGTTTTATATTAGGGATTTATGGGAGAAGAACTATCGGGATTAGACTAAAGGAAATAAATAGTGAGGGAGATAAAGAGATGGGATTAGACTAGATTGGATAGAGAGGAAGAGTTGCAGGCATAGGTAAGGTAAAAATGCAAGGGGTAATGACACACATAAAAGACTGGAGGCAGCGAATCAATAAGTAGTGATAAATGGGTAATAATAACAAAAAAATAGTGAAAATAAGGTAAAAAGATATCAGACGTAAAATAAAATATTTTATACATTCAAAATATTTTACTCCAAAAATAAAATGTAAGAAAAAGTACGTGTCAATTAATTTTCATTAAGGTACATAATCCCGAGTTTTTCTTGAGAAAGCAAAAACGATCTTCAAGTAAGGGTTTTGTAAAAATATATAGCAAGTTGATTTTCTAAATCACCAAAATTTAGCATAATGTCACCATTTTCAACATGAACATGAATGAAATGATGTTTAGTATCTATATGTTTGGCCTTAGAATGATGCACAGTATATTTAAATGAGCTAATTGCACTGGCATTATCACACATAATAGGCACAAATTCAAATGATAAATCAAAATTAAGTAATTGATACATTATCCATAATATATGTGTTCCAAAGTTACCAATGATAATATAATCATCTTTGGTGGTTAATAAGACAACCGAAGTTTGTTTCTTGTTGTGCCAAGAAATTAAGGCATATCCAAGAATTTGACAGGTCCCGCTAGTACTTTTGCAATTGTTTTTATCACCTGCAATGCTAGTATCTGAATAGCTAAGTAATACAAAACTTGAGGAGTGAGGATATCATATTATTCCAATATTTGAGTCCCAATGAGATATCGAATGATCCATTTAGTGGCAGTCATATGGGATTCCTTAGGAGCCGACTGAAATCTCGCATAATTACAAACACTAAACATGATGTTTGGTCAACTCACTATTAAATAGAGTAGATACTCAATCATTCCTATATATATCTTTTCGTCAACATCCTTCCCGAAAGTTCCTGAATTAAGATTTGTTGAGGGGCTCACTGGAGCTCCAAAAGCTTTTCCTTTTCCATTCCAAATTTTTAATGAGCTTATTGTGTACTTGGTTTGAATGATGAAGGTTCCTTTTGGAGTTTTTTTGATTTTTCTGTCCCATGAAAAATGTGAGTTCACCCATGAGACTCATTTCAAATTCTCCTTTCATAAAATGTTCTCGCACAAGGAAGTATTAGGACTATCGAAAATGATTTAATCCACATAGATTTATACAATAAGAAAACTAGAATTTATTTTTTGAATGAAAAGAATAGTATCAATTTTACCTCTTTGAAAGTTATTATTTATCAGAAAAGTACTCAATCTCTCATACCAAACTTTTAGAGCTTGTTTGAGACCATAGAGTGTTTTTAAAAGTTTTAAAATATGATTATGTTATAGGGATGTTCAACTAGGAGGTTGATTAACAAGGCTTCTTCATTAATAAAACCATTTAGAAAGGCACTCTTAACATGTATTTGATATAACTTAAAACATTTAAATGCAGCAAAAGATTGCAAATTCATTCCAACCTTGCTACCGAAGAAAATATTTCATCATAATCAATACCTTCCTACTGAGAGTAATCATGAGCTACCAACTTGGCTTTACTTCTGATTATTTTTCCTTCTTCATTCATCTTATTTTTGTTGACCCATCTGGTTCCTATAACTGAGCAATTTTTTGGTCTTTCCACCAGATTCCAAACTGATTTCATTCAAATTGATCCAGCTATTCTTTCTTGGCTTTAACCCATGATTAATCTTTGAGAGTCTCATAAACCTCTTTAGGTTTAATCTGAGACACAAGCACTACTAACATCTTTTTTCTTAGAGAAGCTCTTGTCTACATCTGATCATTTGGATTTCCAATGATGAATTGATTTGGAAAACTTACACTATGTCTTCATTCCCTTGGAATATTTTTTTGATGATTCGACAATGTGAGCTGACTCCGATTAAGCCATAGTTGAATCGGAGTCTACTATCTCTGGTGTTATCTTAGAAGAAGCCTTATGTTGGGAGGAATTTACCTATTCCTCATCAAAATTTAAGCTCCCAGCAATGGGATTAGATTCATCAAATATTATATGCATAGATTCTTTAACACATAAGTTCATTTATTGTATACTCTATAGGCACGACTAGTGGAAGAGTAACCAAGAAAAATACCTTCATCACTTCACGATTAAACTTTTTCAAGTTATTCTTATCATTATTGTGGATGAAGTATTTGCATCCAAAAAGATGAAAGTAGCTGATGTTAGGCTTATTTCCTCTCGACAGTTCATAGGGTGTCTTTTTAAGGATAGGTATTATGAGACATCTATTGAGAATATGACATGTATTGCTCACTGCCTCTGCCCAAAAGTGATTAGGTAAGTTTTGTTCGAGTAGCATGGTTCGAGCAGTCTCTTTTAGAGATCTATTTTTCCTTTCAACCATACCAGTTTTTTGAGGGGATCAAGGAGAGGAAAAGTTCTGAGAATAAACATTTTGAGCACAGTAATCCTCAAAAGCTTTATTTTCTAATTCTCCTCCATGATTACTATGAACATAAATGATGAGGTACCTTGATTCTCTTTGCAATTTTCTATAAAAGATCTCAAAATTAGTAAAGTCTTCATGCTTATGAGAAATAAACATTACCCAAGTAAAACTAGAATTATACATCAACTATAACAAATATATATCTTTTTACACCAATACTGGCAGTTCTGGTGGGACCAAACACATCTACATGGATTGTTTGAAGGGCTTTGGTAGTGATTATAATGTCTTTGAATTTGAAAGATGTTCAAGTCTGTTTACCAAGTTAGCAAGCTTCACAGATGTGATCCTTTTCAAACTTTAATTCTGACAAACCGTTTACCAATTCAAGTCTAGAAAGCTTTTTAATGGCATGCATGCTGGCATGTCTAAGTTTTTTTATGCCAAAACTAGGTAAGACATGTCAGTTTATCAAAATTAGTATTATTCAAAATGTAAATATTGTTGAAACAATCACCAATGAAGGTGATTTCCCTTTTCTTATGCTTGAGTGAACAGTTTTCATAATTGAAAGATATATCAAATCCTGCATCACACTACTGATTGATGCTCAAAAGATTGTGTTTGAGTTTATTCGTGAGATATACTTCAATGAGTTGGCAGGAAGAGATGAGCTTCATAGAGCCGACTACTATAAATTCTCCTTTTGTGGTACCGCCAAATATGATTGAATCACCTTTAATTTTCTTTAGGAAGCAAAAGTTTTCTTTATTTTTGGTCATATTCCTAGAACATACACTGTCTATTATCCACATTCCTTTCCTGTAGTTTTTGTGTATATGTTTTTGCGAAATAACAAAATTAATTTTGCTTAGGTACCTAAGTGATCTTAGGTCTTTGAGGGTTAGATATGCTTCCTTGGGCCTCTAAATCTACATTCCTTTAGACTATTGTCGGCAGTTGTGTGATTTATGCTCTCTTTTTCCACATGTGTAGTAGATAGGTCCATAAAAGGAGAAAGAGGATTTAGCGAAACTAAAAGAGTTATATGAAGAAGTTGATTAGGCTTTAAAATTTTTTATTTGATGGAACTGTGACTTGATAATTTTCTAATGTTGTTTAATTGGATTTTTACATCATCAAGTTCTTCTTGAAGCAAATTTATCTCTATTTGGCTTAGTTTAAGTTGAATCTGCAAGTTCCTCCTCTTTTCTTTAATCTTTCTTTTTATAGAAGCTTGTAAATATTTCTTTTCTTGAGAAATTTGTTGTACTCATCAACAAATTTTTAAAGTTCATCAATAATAATATTAAGATTTGTTTGAAAAGGTTGCAGTCTTGATAGTTAAAGGGCCTTACCACACTGGATTATCCATTTGTCATGAAGCACACATTTGTTGTTTCTGCGTCATCTTCATTTTCATCTTCATCACTCCAGGCTCCAAAGTTTCTATTTTTCTTAGATAAACTTCTTCTTAGTTATGAATAATTTTGTTTAATATATCCTAGTACCGCAATGGTAACAACGCTCATCATTTCTTGTGAACTTGTTATTCTTGAAACCTTGGGGTCTCTATTGCCTTTGTCATAAAATTTGCTAAATCCTCAATTTATAAGAGCTGTTTCTTCGTTGTTATCTTTATCTGGGTTCTAATCTTCTCTCAATATTGTGGCACTGAAGGCTATGGACTTCTTCTTCTCCTTCTTGTTGTACATGTTTATATGATTTTGTTCATAAGCAAGAAGGTTACCTCGCAGTTCTTCATATGTCATGTTATAAAGATCTCCATATTTTAAAATGGCAGCTTTGATCTCCCATACCTTTGGAAGGATCCTTACTAGCATATTGATCTGAAGGTTATTTGAGTAGATCATCCCCATATATTTCAGCTCACAAATGATCTTGCTAAATCATGTAAACATTGATTCTACGCATTTATTTTCTTCCATTTTAAACAACTCATATTCATTGACCAGATGTCGCGACCCGAACTGAGGCCCTGGTCGCGATGGATATCCCAAACCATGAAGGCCCGAGAGCTCTTCTATCTGGCAATAATATGCATAATTTATATACTATAAAAATGCAGAAAACATAATGGAAACATGGTCATTTCACTATTTCAACAAAACCATACGGTTATAATTTCAACAAGACCCAAATTCATCTGACAACTGTCTGCGAAATCTCTACTAACTGAAAGAAAATAATATTTGTTTGAAGGAAGGGACAAGACTCCCGGTCGGACCATGAACTAAAACCAAAAAAGATCAACATAAGTGAACAAGGCGCCTTCCAAAGTAAGAGGGGCTCACCAACTCTGAATGCCTGACAACGATCATTGTTTAGCAGGACCGCCGAATTGGTCCTCAGAACCTGAAATATAGGTGGTCAATATAAATGTACTGGTACACAGAGCATTCCAAAATAGTATGCTTTTATGCAACATATGTGAGAGAAATTCATAAAATAGTTTGCATACCTTATATGAAAACACATGGACATACTTTAAAGACTTTGAAACATTTCTTTGAAATCATGAACCACTCTTTATTTTACTTCTGAGCTAGATGGTACACCCTACATGTCTAGT
Source organism: Capsicum annuum (assembly GCF_002878395.1). Lineage (NCBI taxonomy): Eukaryota > Viridiplantae > Streptophyta > Magnoliopsida > Solanales > Solanaceae > Capsicum > Capsicum annuum. The sequence goes on along the minus strand of NC_061122.1, from coordinate 174,946,043 downwards.
CCCTACGGGCTATATGGGTCCACCATTATCTCATCGACCAAGCCCCCACATCTATGTTTGCTGCAAGGATAGAGGTCCTACATACTAGTCTAGTATACCCGTGTCTCAAGGAAAAGTATACATTAGCCTTAGCCAATCATATCACCCAATCGGCAAAACTCAATTTCCAGCGATGAGCCCTTACACTTAAATGCCTTCTTCGGCTAACCATATAACTCTTTTTCAGCCCATTTTTAACATTTTAAATTATGCATCTTTCTGAAAAGTGGTCTAATGTCCAAAAACCTTCTGTAGTCTAGTTTGGTCTGAGTCTATTATGGCATTCGTCTGATTTGGTATCTTCATACAAGGACTTGCAAGTAGGATAAGCCATAAAATATCATGTTACAGTCTTTTCATTCAAAACATAATGTTTGGACCACCAAATCACTCAAGCAGTACAAGATAATTTGTATTTCAAAATATATGAAAACTTATGCAAAGATTCTCACTTTCAATTCTTAAACATGTGGTGGCCAATTACTTTGTAGCAAACCATGCGATTCTTTCAATTCTTAACATTTACAAGTAAGAAAAAACCCTCTCTTCAATTTACAACTAAAATCAAGTCCATATCTATTTTAAAACATTCATCTCATGCTTCAAAACATGCAATTGAACAACCCATAACATGTGAAATCAAGAGGAATCGAAACAAGGGAGGGGTTTCATCATTCATGCTCTCGATTGAAATTTGCAAAACTGAAAAAGCATATGTATACGTGGTTATAATTCAATTATATTAAAAGAGGTTCAAGACAAACGTTTACTTTCATCAAAGTAAGTTCATAATACATTCTATTCAAAACCATGTCAAAACCCTCTTTGTAAATATAATTATATATCTTTAAACTTGATAAAAACTATAAAACTTATGCCCAAGTAGTTTAGGATAGACCCACGTACATTAATTGACGAAGAGTTCATGAAAAAATCTAACCTTTAAGCTTGAGAGAGCAAACCCTAAGTTATTTTTCTCTTCTTCTATATTAGAAGATTATTTAGGGATCTGATAGTGTTAAAACGTATTTAGGGATGTTAATCTTGTACAATTATGTTTAGGGACAGTTATAGGATGCACATATACTTTGTCACCCTTTTATTAACTCAAAATGGAGTTCCTTACCCCGCAAAAACATAAGTTAGGGGGCACATAACCCATAGCGAACTTTAAGGTTTGTGGCGCCTAACCAATGGAAAACCTTAAGGTTTATGGAGCCTAAACCATGGAAAACCTTAAGGTTTGCGGTGCCTAAGCTATGGCCAACCCTTTCCAGTGAAGATAGGCGATGCCTAGCTATCTCCTAAGCCTTAGTTTACGATGTCTTCTTAGTTTTGGGGTCCTTAAACACCCCAGTATCTCCAACAATATCAATACATAATCTATCATCACTACAGGGGTCTTAAAGATAATTTTAGAAGCATCAAAAGAGTATTACGACTATGCAGTGTCACAATCGTACAACCTAGACAATGCCTTATTCAAATACTCATAACTTCTTACTCCGGGCTCGGATTGACGAATGATCGGAGGCATTGGAAAGAAGACTCGAAGGCTTAACTAGATATATAGTAGGCCAAATGAATCTATAAATACTAGGATAAACAATCTCTAGAAGTTTACCCATGCAAAATCGTTAACTATAAATCAATTGATAGGAAAATGCTCAACTTACTTTTGAGCTAGGAGATTCTTATGGTGTATACTCATCTCCAAGGAAGTTTCCACTCTAAGGAAAATATATGTCACACTTATTTCTTACTAGAAAACATTTGATTTGGGTCCATATACATCGGAAAGATGATTCAACTTTTGTCCGTATGTGTGGGGTGTTACATTATCTCCCCCTTGGGATTATTCATCCCCGAATGATGGGTAGGGACTTGTTGGAGATGTAAAAGTATGGAATATAGAATGTAACCTTGCATTGAACATTTTTCGTCAACAAAGTATGCAAAGGAATCAAAGAGCTTCATGATAACCCCTAGTGAAATGTGTAAGCACAAACCGTGAGATAATAAGAATTGACATAAAGATGACCTTGCACACGAGTTCTTGTGGTCATGATCATTACAACATATGGTATGAGTTTATTTGGTGATCATAGGCCTTATTTACATTGGTACTAATCATGAAATGAGATTTTTCGGGAGATATGAATAGAACCATTCTCCACCTTACAAGATACAACGAATAGACTTAATCTTAAAGAGACTACTCGTCTATGCCCCAAACATTAAATAACATACTTCATAATTTCCAACTTACAATTCTCCCATCACGCATCTAACCACAAGCGTTGGGTCCTACTGTATAGTGTTTTTACGTTGATGCCTAACTCAGAGTAAAAAGGTGCTAACTTAAGCTACGGGACCCTGTACTTTACATCCCATTAAGATAATTACTTTACCTTATCACTACCATCAAACACACTACACAACACATTAGTTTGTGTTTTCATCAATCACAACATTTAAGCCTATCATTACTTCACCCACTGCATGGATCTCCCCACTATGACCAGCAAATTCAATCACTCTCACAAAGATTTTTGCCCTATATGTCATTCCTAACTATTTCACGTAATGAAAGTTCATCTCCTTCTTTCCCCTTTTTCTATTACCTTAGCTCAAGAAATCACTCCAAAATTTTCACCTTCAAGAACATCTACTCCCCTAATTAAAAATTACTACGTCTCCACAACCACCATCATACTAACATAGGGAGGGCCATTTAGTGACCCGAACACAAGCATAGTGAATGTGAGTAACACTATTCGACTATAACATATACTTATTGCACTACTCAAGGTGGGATATGAGGTGAAAATACGATACGATAGACATGAAGTGCTTCATATATCAAGTGTCTGGATTATAAGTAGAGAGTCGTTCGGCATAAACACAACACAACATGAGTGCTTAAGACAGGCCATAGTGAGAAACATGAGTGCTTACATCACGTGTCGTATAACATAAGTTTGGAATACATGAAGTCAACGATTAAGACAAGGACATCTAGTCTAAGCTATCGCTTCTCATTTTTAGAGTTAAAACAGTCATGAGTTCGCAACTTTATCATTTTGGCTACTCCTGACATAAAATAAATCGGTAACATGTGAAAACATAGTTTCTTAGAACCAAACATGATTTGGGACACGAATTTATGGATCATGAACCTCATAACATAGAGCTTGAATACATGAAAGACTGGATTTACTGATACATCATTGCTTTTAGTTTAGAGGTCGAAACATTACATGAGTTACATAGAGAACTCAGACCTTAGACATAGGTAGGACTTGAATTCACAAGACCTTGAAAGAATAACCTCTTAAACTGAAGTAAGAAGAATATGCTAGAATAGGAATAGGTTTATCATAACTCCTCCCCACAACTTGTCACACTGAGAAAATTTGGGAACTACCTTAATTTACCATCTCCCACTTAGATCAAAGTCATAATCCTAGACCTATGTATATATCCCCTTATCAAATCTATAATCACAACTCTCAACACAATAGGGGGTCAGTATACATACGAACACAACTCCCCTCAATAATTTTAATAAAAATACACAAATTTCTCTCTAGAGTATCCCCCTTCAGGGACACTAATTATAACTTTTTCTAACCCCCAAAGTCATCGATTTATGACTAACATTATCATGTGCATAAACATCCATGCTTCTAAACACTTAACACTTCATATTCAACTCCTTAGAATGCTTAACATTATACCTCTAATCACATAACGTACAACTTAACAAAATTTGTAAAACTATACCAAAGGCACATATTGCCTACCCATATTTCCTTAATTCAACTCTAGATAACGCTATACAACAACTCCCCTGATTTTTCATATTACAAGATTCAAGCACAAAATCTAGGTACACGTGACACTCAAACACATCACACTTTATCTAACAACATGCTATTTGGGGTTTAAAATTTTAGTATATACTCACGATCTTATCCTCTTCATGACTTAGCCATAATTCATCTTTATAACACTAGTTTCATGTATACATATATATCACATTTCCCACTCCTTATTCCTCAAGTTGCCAACCTAGGCGATTTTACACCTCACATCAAGCCCACTAAATCATTCCCACAAAACATGGATCATTAACCTTAAGCTACTATTCTCACTACCACAATCCACATGTAAAGTTCAAGCCTATTGTATAACAACACCAATCATATGGAGCATGCCTACTAATCAATCGGATTGAAATATCAACCTAAGTCTCTTATTTTAATTAACTATGGTCCATAAGTTCATCCTCTCCACGACATTACTACTACACCTCAAAATCTACTACATACCATCTTACATGAATTACTAGTTTACAACTACTAAAGAAAAAAACAAACAAAGGGGGTAAAGTCACATAATAAGGATAGTCGATCTTAATCTTATATTATAGCTCATTACGATTTTATCAATATATTCCACTTTATCACATCATACTTACTTACCCATGCATGAATTTAGACTACCTTCAAATTACATTTACACAAATGAGTCTCTACCCATAACTTCTTGACTAATCTGCCCCTTTCTATTCATAACGTATATTTAATTTCTAAAACCACCATAACTATCCATTCCTCAAGTTGCCAACCTAGGCGATTTTACACCCATATCAAGCCCACTAAATCATTCCCACAAATAATGCATCATTAACATTAAGATACTATTCTCACCACCACAATCCATATCTAAAGTTTAAGCCTATTGTCTAATAACACCAATCATATAGAGTATGCCATATACTATACTAATCAATCGAATAGAAATATCAACCTAAGTTTTTTATTTCACTTAACTATGGCCCATAAGTTCATCCTCTCCACGATATTACTGCTATATCTCAAAATCTACTACATACCTTCTCACATGAAGTACTAGTTTACAACTACTAGAGAAAAAAACAATCAAAGGGGGTAAAGTCACAGAATAGGGATAGTCGATATTCCCCTTATATTATAACTCATTACGATTTTATCAACATATTCCACTTTCTCACAACATACTTATTTACCCATGCATGCATTTAGACTACCTTCAAATTATATTTACACCAAGGAGTCTCTACCAAAAACTTCTTGACTAATCTACCCATTTCTATTCACAACCTATAATTAATTTCTACAACCCCCATAACTATCTATTCTGAGATTCTTCCCTATTTTGAATTAATAATAATCATAGCCAGCCACATCCTTCGCAGACTACCATAAAATCTACAAATATTGCTACTACATTAGTCTATCTCTATAAAATGGTAACCCACCCCTCAATCAATGGTTATGCAATTAAACTAGCATTTTTATGCCAAAAAATCATCCTCAATCTGAATTCTAAGCTTGTGACTTCATATTACTAACTTTTGGACCATCTTATAGATCATAGGTTATGACACTTTATCACATACTACTACTCGGGTGGAAATAATATTCCAATATTCTGCCACACATCATTATCCTTAAGCACGACATCTGTAATAAAAGTTTTGAAAGGGAATGAATACACTTCATAAGCATGATTTCATCAGGATCAAAGTGTACACTCTAATCAATACACCTTGAAGCACTAATGGACTCCTCTCAAGTCCTTGTGCAATTTCATAACCGTTTATGACTCAATTAGAAAGGACCATATCATATAAACTCTAAGCTTCTTCACTTAAATCGGTTCAACAATAAGACATATCCAATAATATAAGAGTAAGGAAAAAATTGAGATACTTTCGTATGGATGACGCTATACCGTGAACTAGAGTATGAAGAAAGAGAAACATTCCTAAACACCTAGTAGTTTCCTCCTTATAAGTGTGGCGCGCTACACATCCATAAAAAATATTCTACCTGACGCGACTTCGTAGACACCCTGGGACCATGAACCGTGCTCTGATACTAAATTTGTCATGACCCAAACCATGACCCTCATTGCGATAGGCATCCCAAACCATGAAGGACCGAGAGAACTTCTATCAGCTAATCATATGCATAATTCATATGCTATAAAAATGGAAAATATAATGGAAACATGGTCATTTCATTATTTCAACAAAACCATAAGCTTATAATTTCAACAAGACCCAAATCGATCTAACACATGTCTACAAAATTTATACTAACTGTAAGAAAACAATATATGTTTGAAGATTGGGACAAGGCCCCAGTCGGACCATGAACTAAGACCAAATGAGATCAACAGAAGTGAAAAAGGCGCCTTCCAAAGTAAGAGAGAATCACCAACTCTGAATATTTGACAACAATCTACTATTTAGTAGGAGCATTATAGTGAGCCTTAGAACTTGAAATATAGGGGTCAATACAAATATACTGGTACGTAGAGCAATCAAAAATAGTATACTTGTATGCAATATATATGAGGAATTCATAAATAGTTTACATACCTTATATGAAAACATATGGGCATACTTTGAAGACTTTGAAACATATCTTTGAAATCATGAACCACTCTTTATTTTACTTCTGAGATAGATGGTACACCTTACAAGTCTAGTCCCCATAGGCTACATGGATCTACTATTAACTCAAAGGCCAAGCCCCCACATCCAAGTTTATCGCAAGGATAGGGGTCCGATATATAAGTCTAGTATACTAGTGTCTCAAGGACAAGTATACATTGGCTCAGCTAATCATATCACCCTAATCGACAAAATTCAATTTCCAGCGATGAACCCTTATACTCAAACACCTTCTTGGGGTCACCATCTAATTCTCTTTAAGCCCATTTTTAATATTTTAAATTATGCATCTTTCTAAAAAGTGGTCTAATGTCTCAAAACCTTATGTAGTCTAGTCTGGTCTAAGTCTGGTATGGAATTCATCTGTTTTGGTAACGTCATACGAGGACTTGCAAGTCGGATAAGCCATAAAATATCATGTTACAGTCTTTTCATTCAAAACATAATGTTTGGACCACCTAATCATTCAAACAGTACAAGAGAATTTGTATTTCGAAATATATGAAAACTTATGCAAAAATTCTCTCTTTCAATTCTTAAACATCTTGTGGTCAATTACTTTGTAGCAAACCATGCAATTATTTCAATAATGATCTTACATTTACAAGCAATAAAACACTCTCTCTTCAATTTACAACCAAAATCAAGTCCATATCTATAGCAAAATATTTATCTCATGCTTTAAAATATGTAATTGAACAGCCCATAATATGTGAAATCAAGAAAAATTGAAACAAAAGAGAGGTTTTGTAATTTATGCTCTCGATTGAACGTTGAAAAACTAAAAGCACATATGTATACATGGTTATAATTCAATTCTATAAAAAGGGGTTCAAGATAAGTGTTTACTTTTATCAAAACAAGTTCATAATACATGCTATTCAAAATCATGTCAAAAATCTATTTGTGAACATGATTATATATCTTTAAACTTGATAAAAACCGTAAAGCTTATGCTCAAGGAGTTTAGGATAGCCCCACATACCTTAATTGACGAAGAATTTGTGAAAAGATCGAACCTTTAAGCTTGAAAGAGGAAACCCTAAGTTGCTTTGCTGCTCTTGTCTGTTAGAAGATGATTTAGGGATTTAATAGTTTTACAATGTATTTAGGGATTTTAATTTTGTGTAATTATGTTTAGGGACAGTTATAGAATGCAAAAAGACTTTGTTACCCTTGTATTAACTCAAAAATAGAGATCCTACACCTCAAAAACATAGGGTAGGTGGCGCCTAACCCATGGCAAACCTTAAGGTTTGAGGTGCGCCTAACCCATGGAAAACCTTAAGGGTTACGGAGCCTAAGCTATGGCCAACCCATTCCAGTGAAGGTAGGTGATGCCTAACTATCGCCTAAGCTCTAGTTTGCGATGCATACTTAGTTTTGAGGTCCTTAAACACCCTCAACATCTCCCAGAATATTAATAAATGATCTACTATCCCTATGGGGGTACTAAAGACTATTTTAGAAGCATGTTAAGAATGGTACGACTATGAGATGTCACAATCATACAGCTTGGATGGTGCCTCATTCAAATACTCATAACTTCTTACTCCAAACTCGGATTGATGAACGGTCAAAGGAATTGGAAAGAAGACTCAAAGGCTTTAACTTGATATATAGTAGGCGGCATGAATCTATAAATACTAGGAGAAATAGTCACTAGAAGTAGACCCATGCAAAATCGTGAACTATAAATCAATCAATAGGAAAACGCTCAACTTACTTTTGAGCTAGGAGATTCTTATGGTGTATACTCATCTCCAAGTAAGTTTCCACCCTAAGGAAATATAAGTCACACTTATTTCTAACTAGACACCATTTTATTCGGGTCCATATACAATGGAAAGATGATTCAACTTTAGCCCAAAAGTGTGGGGTGTTACATTATCTTCCCCTTGGGATCATTCGTCCCTGAATGATGGGTAGGGACATGTTAGAGCTCTAAAAGTATGGAATAAGAAACGTAACCTTGCATTGAACATTTTTCCTCAACAAAGTATGCAAAGGAATCAAAGAGCTTCATGATAACCCCTAGTGAAAAGTGTAAGCACGAAGCGTGAGATAATAAGAATTGACATAGTGATGACTTTGCACACAAGTTCTAGGGGTCATGATCATTACAACATATGGTATAAGTTTATTTGGTGATCATAGGAATGATTTACATTGGTACTAATCATGAAATGAGATTTTCCGGGAGATAGGAATAGAACTATTCTCCACCTTACAAGATACATCGAATTGACTTAAACTTAGAGACATTACTTGTCTATGCCCCAATCAATAAATAACATACTTCATAATTTCCAACTTACAATTCTCCCATCATGCATCTAACCACAAGAGTTGGGTCCCACTGCATAGTGCTTTTACGTTGAAGCCTAACTCAGAGGAAAAAGGTGCTAACTTAAGCTATAGGACCCTGTACTTTACATCCCATTAAGAATATTACTTTACCTTATCACTACCATCAAACACACTCGAGTTTAAATCACGGATTTCTAACCACACAACACATTGGTTTGCATTTTCATTAATCACAACATTCAAGCCTATCATTACTACACCCATTTCATGGAACTCCCCACTAAGACCAAAAAATTCATTTACTTTCACAAAGATTTTCACCATATATCACCTTCCTAACTATTTTACATAACGAAAGTTATCTCCTTCTCCCCCCTTCTCCTATAACCTTAGCTCAAGAAATCACATCAAAATTTTCACCTTCAAGAACATCTACTCCTCTACTTAAAAGATTACTATTCCTCCACAACCACCATCATACTAACATATGAAGGGTTATTAAGGGAGTCAAACACAAGTATCGTGAATGAGAGCAACACTATTCGACTCTAACATATCCTTGTTGCACTACTCAAGGTGGGACATGAGGTGAAGATACGATACGATAGACTCAAATTGCTTCATATATCAAGTGTCTGGATCATAAGTAGAGAGTCATTCAACATAAATACAATGCAACATGAATGCTTAAAATACACTATAGTGAGAAGTATGAGCGCTTACATCACGAGTCGTACAACATAGGTTGGCATTCATGAAGTCAATGAATGAGACAAAAACTTCTACTCGGAGCTATCACTTCTCATTTTCAGAGCTAAAATACTCATCAGTTCGCACAACTTTATCATTTTGGCTAATCCCAACATAAAATGAATCAGTAACATGGGAAAACATAGTTTCTTATAACCAAACATGATTTGAGACACAGATTTATGGATCATGAAATCATAACATAGACCTTGAATACATGAAAGACTGGATTTACTGAGACATCATTGCTTCTAGTTTGGAGGTCAGAACATTACTTGAGTTACATAGATAACTCAGAGCTTAGACATAGGCAGGACTTTAATACATAAGACATTGATAGAATGACCTCTTAATCTGAAGTAGGAGAAATATTCTTGAATAGGAATAGGTTTGTCATAACTCTTCCCCACAACTTGCCATACTAAGATAATTTGGGAACTACCATGCTCAACACAATGGGGGGGTCAGTATACACATGAACACAACTTTCTTCAATAATTTTGATAAAAACACACAAATTTTATTTTAGGACATCCCCCTTCAGTGACATTAATTATAACTTTCTCTAACCCCCAAAGTCATTGAGTTATGAATAGCATTATCATGGGCATAGAAATCCATGCTTCTAAACACTTAACACTTCATCTTCAACTCCTTAGAATACGTAGCATTAAACCTCTAATCACATAACTTACAACTTAAAAAAATTATAAAACTATACCAAATGCGCATATTGTCTACCCACATTTCCTTTATTCAACTCTAAATAATGCTATACAACAACTACCTAGACTTATCTATACTACAAGATTCGATAACAAAATCTAGGTGTACGTTACACTCGTAAACATCACACTTTATCTAACAACATGCTACCTTGGGGTTCAAATTATTCTTATATACTCACGCTCTTATTCACTTCATGACTCAGCCATAATTCATCGTTATAACACTAGTCTTATGTATATATATATATATATATATATATCATAATCTCCCCCTGCTTCTTCCTCAGGTTGTCATCCTAGGTGATTTCACACCTCACATCAAGCCCACTAATTCATTCCCATAAAATATGTATCATTAACCTTAAGCTACTATTCTCACCACCACAATCCATATCTAAAGTTTAAGCCTATTGTCTAACAACACCAATCATATAGAGCATGCCATATATTATACTAATTAATCGAATAGAAATAACAAACTAAGTTTTTTATTTTACTTAACTATGGCCCATAACTTCATCCTCTCCACAATATTATTACTACACCTCAAAATCTACTACATACCTTCTCACATGAAGTACTAGTTTACAACTACTAGAGAAAAAAACAATCAAAGGGGGTAAAGTCACATAATAAGAATAGTCAATATTCCCTTTATATTATAACTCATTACGATTTTATCAACATATTTCACTTTCTCACATCATACTTACTTACCCATGCATGCATTTAGACTACCTTCAAATTATATTTACACCAATGAGTCTCTACCCATAACTTCTTGACTAATCTACTCCTTTCTATTCACAACCTATAATTAATTTCTACAACCCCCATCCTTCCCTATTTATAATGAATAATAATCATAGCAAGCCACATCCTTCACAAACTACCATACAATCTACAAATATTGCTACCACATTAGTCTATCTCTATAAAATGGCAACCCACCTTTCAATCAACGGTTATGAAATTAAACTAGCTTCTTTATGCAAAAAAATCATCCCCATTTCAAATTCTAAGCTTGTGACTTTATATCACTAACTTCTGGACCATCTTACAGCTTATAGGATATGCCACTTTATCACATACTACTACTCGGGTGGAGATAATGTTCTAACATTCTTCCATACATTATTACCCTTAAGCACGACATCTGCAACAAAGGTTTTGAACAGAAATGAATATACTTTATACCTCAGGCTTAAAAGCATGATTTCATCAGGATCAAAGTATACACTCAAATAATACTCCTTGAAGCACTAATGGAATCCTCTTAAGTCCTTGTTCAATTGCATAATCATTTATGACTCAATTAGAAAGGACCACATCATTTAGACTCTAAGCTTCTACACTTAAATCGCCTCAATAATAAGACATACCTAATAATATAAGAGTAAGGAAAGAATTGGGATGCTTTCATATGGACGATGCTATACCATGAACTAAAGTATGAAGAAAGAGAAATATTCCTAAATGCCTAGTATCTTCCTCCTTATAAGTTTGGCTCGTGACACACCCATAAAAAGGACTCTACCCAACGTGACTTCTCAGACACCTTGGGAACATGAACTGTACTTTGATACTAAGTTTATCACAACCCAAATTAAGGCCCTAATTGTGACGAGCATCCCAAACCATGAAGGTCTGAGAGCCCTTCTATTTGGCAATCATATGCATAATTTGTATACTATAAAAATGCAGAAAACTTACTGGAAACATGGTCATTTCATTATTTCAACAAAACCATACAATTATAATTTTAATAAGACCCAAATCCATATAATACTTGTCTGCAAAATCTCTACAAAATGAAAGAAAATATCTATTTAAAGATAGGGATAAGGCCCCTGATCGAACCATGAACTAAAACCAAATGAGATCAACATAAGTAAAAAGATGCCTTCTGAAGTAAGGGAGGCTCACCAACTCTGAATGTCTGACAACAATCTACTATTTAGCAGGACCGCTAGATTGGGCCTCAGAACCTGAAATATAGGGGGTTAATACAAATGTACTGGTACACAAAAGAATCCAAAATAGTATACTTTTATGCAACATACGTGAGAGCAATTCATAAAATAGTTTACATACCTTATATGAAAACACATGAGCATACATTTAAGGCTTTGAAACATTTCTTTGAAATCATGAACCACTCTTTGTTTTACTTTTGAGCTAGATGGTACACCCTACAAGTCTAGTACCTAAGGGCTATATAGGTCCTCCATTAACTCATTGGCTAAGCCCTCCCATCCAAGTTTTCCGTAAGGATAGAGGTCTTATAAAATAGTCTAGTATGCCAGTTCTCAAAGATAACTATGCATTGGGCTCAACCAATCTTATCAATCAAATCAACAAAACTCGATTTCCAGCGATGACCCCTTACTCCCAAACACCTTTTTTGAGTAACCATATAACTCTTTTTATTACCATTTATAACATTTTAAATCATGTATCTTTCTAAAAAATGGTTGAAAATCTTTTGTAGTCTAGTCTGGTCTGAGTCTGTGATGACATTCGTTTGTTTTGGTATCATCATACAAAGACTTGCAAGTTGAATAAGCCATAAAATATCATGTTACAGTCTTTTCATTCAAAATATAATGTTTGGACCACCAAATCATTCAAATAGTACAAGAGAATTTGTATTTCAAAATATATGAAAACTTATACAAAGATTCTCTCTTTCAATTCTTAAACATGTGGTGGTCAATTGCTTTGTAACAAAACATACAATTCTTTCAATAATCATCTTAATATTTATAAGAAAGAAAACACCCTCTCTTCAATTTACAACCAAACTCAAGTCCATATCAATAGTAAAATATTTATCTCATGCTTAAAACATGTAATTAAACAATCCATAACATGTGAAATCAAGAGAAATTAAAACAAGAGAGGAGTTTTATCATTCATGCTCTCGATTGAACCTTGAAAAATTAAAAACACATATGTATATGTGGTTATAATTCTATTCTATAAAAAGGGGCTCAATACAAATGTTTACTTTCATCAAAACGAGTTCATAATAGATGCTATTCAAAACCATGCCAAAACCCTCTTTGTAAACATGATTATATATCTTTAGACTTGATAAAAACCATAAAAATTATGCCCAAGAAGTTTAGGATAGCCCCAGGTACCTTAATGATGACAAATTCATGAAAAGATTGAACCTTCATGCTTGAAAGAGCAAACCCTAAGTTGTTTTTCCCCTCTTGTGTATTAGAATATGATTTAGGGATTTGATAATGTTAAAATATAGTTAGGGACATTAATATCATGTAATTATGTTTAGGGATGGTTATAGGAAGCAAAAAGACTTTGTTGCCCTTGTATTAACTCAAAAATAGAGTTACTACACCATAAAACATAGGGTTGGCTGCGCCTAACCCATGGCAAACTTTAAGGTTTGCGGCGCCTAACCCATGGAAAACCTTAAGGTTTGTGGATACTAAACCATGAAAAAGCTTTAGGTTTATGGTGCCTAAGCTATGGCCAACCCTTTCTTGTGAAGGTAGGAGATTGTAAGGCGATGCCTTGCCATCGCTTAAGCTCTCGTTTGCGATGCCTACTTATTTTTGAGGTCCTTAAATACACCCAACATCTCTGTCAATGTCAATACATACTCTACCATCACTATGGGGTCCTAAATATCATTTTATAAGTATCAAAAGAGTTTTACGACTATGGGGTGTCACAATCGTATAGCCTGGACGATGTCTCATTCAAATACTCACAATTTCTTACTCCGAACTCAGATTGACAAATGGTCAGAGAAGTTGGAAAGAAGATTTGAATGGATTTAACTTGATATATAGTAGGCCATATGAATCTATAAATACTATGAGAAACAGTCACTGGAAGTTGACCTTTGCAAAATCGTCAACTATAAATCAACCGATAGGAAAACACTCAACTCACTTTTGAGTTAGGAGATTCTTATGGTGTATACTAATCTCCAAGGAAGTTTCCCCCTAATTAAAATATATGTCACACTTATTTCTAACTTGAAACCATTTGATTCGGGTCCATATACATCAAAAAAATGATTCAACTTTAGCCCAAAAGTGTAGGGTGTTATACCAGAGCGCTAATCCTTGCTTTCATCACTTTGTAGCACCTTCATAGGTTCCTTTAGTTTTGTCCCACATTTCTTTATCTATTTTATAGGTTGATATATTGTCGTATTCTTCTTTACTAACTGTACAATAAAGCAAACTTATAGCTCTAGCATTAGCTTCGATTACCTCTTATTGCTCTTTAGTGATCTCAAAGTTTTTTAAATCATCAATGTTCATGTTTTTTGATTCCTTTTTATTCTTTTCGTACTTAATCCTGGTATAGGTTTTGGACCTTTCTTGATGACTGCCCCATCTTGAAAGTCATTTGATTGCACAAAGATTTTGAATCTTTTCTTTCAATCTGAGTTATGTTGTCCGTTAAAGTATGGTGGTCTTATAGATGAGTGTTCACCTCGAAAGAGTGCTCCTGGAATCTAATAGTTTGATATTTGATATTTACTCACTAACAGTGCCCCAGCGCACACGCAAGTGTATGTAATACCCCAAAAAATTTTTCATTGAAATTTTGTGCGTAAACATATTGGGTTCTATCTTCTAGAATGAATTATTAATTTTTCATGCGGAATGTCTTAGATTATGACCTACCATTACGTAGAGTATTGAATAATATTTCCAACGATATGTGGATCATCCAAAACAGACACCCGAGCGATGAGTTATGAACATTCCAATCGAATCGTGAATAGTAGTGAACAGTAAAATGTGCAGGAAAAAGTACTGAGGCCTGGCATATTTTTGCTCCAAATTTAAACGATCATAACTCCTTGTACATAATGATCTGGGTGATCTACTATATATAAACGGAAAGCTGTGTGAGTCCTCTTTCCAATGAAATTGGTTTCATCTAATTTGTCTATTGGAGCAAAACGTTATGGTCAATCTACTTCATCCTATCAAAAGCAAATTTTTGGGTCACCTTCAAACGATCATAACTCCTCGTACATAATGATCTGAGTGAGATACTATATATCAATGAAACGATATGAGAGTTCTCTTTCTAATGAAATTGGTTTTATCCAATTTGGATATCGGAGTAAAACGTTATGGTTGATCTACTTCAGACTATCAAAATAGTCCACCAAAAGACAGATTCGAGAATTATTTGATTTTTAGGGCGTTTTGGTCATTCCCCCGTACGCAAAATCCGTCCAAACCCTATATTAAAGACTATTAGAAGAATTATATGTTATATTTCATCAAATTCCCTCAAAAAGAAAACCCTAATCTCCTACATCCAACTTCAAGAATCTCCAAAGTTCACCATTAATTCTGCAAATTTATTCAAGATTCTAAGTTCCTAGTTCAAGAGCTTCAAGAACCTCCAAAGTTCACCATTAATTCTGTAAATTTATTCAATATTCCAAGTTCCTAGTTCAAGAACTCCAAGAACCATCATTCAAAGGCACGATTAACATCTCAAAATTGAGTATCGATCTAAAGTTCATCATTCAAGGTATGCGGGATTTTTCAATAAGAACTCTCTTTTGTTCTTGTGCCCAAAAGTAATTTTCTTTATAAAGGCATGATTTTTATTTGATTTTTTACGAATTTGAAGCATGAACCCATATCTTATGATGATTATTATAAAATCTTGATGTTTATGATTTTGAAAGATGAATTTACACATGTGGAGATATAAAGCATGAATCTTGAATGATATTTATCATGATTTTGATATTTGGGTCGTGAATCCCCATTAGAAATTATGTTTTTTGAGAAAGTGTGTGTTATAAGCACGTTGATGTTTAATATTTGAGATATTTTGAATGATTTGACCTTTTGGTCTTAATGGAGTTATTTTGAACTTGAGTGTGAAAGAAATTCACAACGTGGTTGATTTTGATAGATAAGAAGCATGATGGCTCTCGATGTATATTTATATATTACTAAATTTGTTTTGTTGTGGTTTGTCTTTAAAATGATCTGAGCTAATTTTGGGAGAAATTTTTAGCACCGAGTGGGAGGTATAAAGCGACCTTACTTCTCTAGAACTACGTGCCCCCATAGGAGTGAGCCTGAGGATGATTTATACAGTGATCACTAGTTTGTGTGGATTTGATATTGATAGTGCTACTCCGATGGCAACGATAGGACGACTCTCCCCAATGTGGGTTATACATTAGACTCTATGTAGTTCACATGGTTTATGTCAGTTATAGGATCTCCTAGTGTATGTGTGTTTTCTTGTGCTATGGTGAATCGTAAAGTGATTTGAAAGTGGAATTGTGAAAGTTATTCTTTCAAAAGATTTAAATGATATTTACATTATGAGAATTGATATTCTTGATGAACTGAAAGTGATTGACAAATTATATGATGACTCACATGTGTTATTGTACTTATTTTATCCTCTCATGATTATGATGATTTTCTTTGGGCTATGTGAGTTTTTTATACATCCTGTATATTTCTTATAAATATTTATGATGATGATGTTTATACAACTGCATACACCCCCATATACTCGGTTTCTTTCTATGGTACTGACCTATATCTTCGGATGTGGGCTGTATTTTCTCGGAATGTAGGTTCAGGTGCTCAGTTGAAGACCTTGACTTGGGATCCTTGAATCTTGACTCAATTTAGAAAATCTATGGTGGACTCTTGAGATTCTTGGAAGAGATTTTTGATACTTAGGATTTTTGTTGAGAGAAAACTTGAGAAAAACTTCATAGAATACTTGTAAATAACTTTAATTTGGTGTTTGTACAGTTTAAGAGGCTTGGAAAAAGTCTAAAGTGCCCTTTTTAACTTCTGTACAAAGCTTGAAAAATTGAACTGGGAACCCGATTTTATGGACCACCACAATGCACCACTATTGCAGTGGCTAACTAGAAATTGACAAATGAGAATTTGGGAGTCACTGCAATGTGGAGCCATCGCGTTGTCCCACTGGTTAGGACCTGGAACTTCAACGCGATACGTCACAATCACGCTAGGCTACTAGAAATTGACTATTGAGAAATTGGGGTCCTCCATAACGCACCACTATCGTGGAGTTTTGCTGGAATTTGACAATTGTCAAATAGAGACTCTTCACGATGCGCCAAGCACTAAAATGACGTCGTTTTATGACTAGGACTTAAATTAGCCATAACGGGTATTGGATTTGGGTAAATCTTATATCAACGAAAAGCTTATCAAATTTTCCATGTGATAAAAAGTCGAAATTAGGGAAATTCTAATGGTTAATGCGATACTCACTTAGGAAGTCACTCATTTTTTAACCTTTTAGAGAAGAAATTAAGCTTAGTAAAAATTCAGGGTATTACAAAATTGGTCAACCTCTAATACACTTGTAACTCTTTTTGTAATGCTTCTCTAATCTGAATGTCATTTTGGATTTCCTTAAGCTGTGCGGTTCAATAAGGTGTACAACTCATCATATGTCATCTCAAGAGCTTGACCACCTACAACTGAATCTAGCAATATTTTTGTATTATGATCAAGAGCCTCTACAAAAGTATGAGCAAGTACCTCATTGGAATGTTGATGGTGTAGACACTACCAAAGAAGTGCCTTGATGCACTCCCTAGCATAGTATGAATTCTAGTATAGATTCTATTTGAAGCAAACTAACTATCTCACTATGAAGTCTCGCAGTCTTTCCAGATGAGAAAAATCAGATAAAGAATTTTTAAGCCATGTCGTACCATGATATGATTGAATTTGTTGGCTCCACATTCAACCACTATTTTTCTTCCCCCAACAGTGAAAAGGGGAATAAAAAGTGGAATAAAGTCATCCTCACATAATCTTTATTCACACTCATAGGGATGAATGTGTCACTGATTTCCAGAAATTTCGCAAGTGGACCTGTGGATCTTCATGTGAAATCCCTGTGAACTGTTCACTACTAATCAAAAGTTTTACCATATTCTGTTTAAACTCAAAATTGCCTTCAGTTGTCGTCTTCTGAAATGGGGAGGTCAAATTAGTTAGAAGTGGGATTGCCACTTCTCTGACTATCCTATAGGTTGCTTTTTCTTTAGCGATTAGAGCAAGATTTTCTTGATCTTCTGCAATTTTAGGAATATGAGGAAAACGGATTGCTTCTCTCTTTCATTGATGGAAAAGTTGCTCAAGTTCACAACTTGGTTCAACCAAGTCTTGATCCCTTGCTAGCTTACTACTTTGTAATCCTATTTCCTTCAAATACACAACCAAGATCAAGCGTAAAAAGACCAAAGAAATCTGAAAAGAAAAACTAAGGACAAATAATTGCCAAATTACAAGTCCCCAACAATGGTGCCAAAAGCTTGACAGCGCCTCAGCACACACGCAAGTATACGTGGTCTATCAAATAGTATAGTGGCCTTCAAGAAAGTCAAATATCGATCCCAGAGGGACTTATTTTAACAACTATTCAAATTCAATTCACAATTTAGATTCAATTGATGCAAAAGTAACCAAAATAGAGTTTTAAATATTGTAAATTGCATGATATAATCCAAAAGAAAGCTAAAGGAATAATGTAAAACCTAAAAGTTGAAGTGCATTAGCCTCCACAATTGTTCAATCTCATTCAAAGATGTCAAAGATGATAAATAATAATGTACAATTATGTATTTATAGTAAAGTACTCCAAGCCCAAGTCGTGTAGGACAAAGCTTGCAATTTGGTCATGAGTGGACAATGTGGTGCGACGCATTGATGATTTCATGGACAATACCAACGTGTAGCATTGGGCATTTCATGGGTAATGTGGCGCGGAACCTTTCTAAATGCGATGGTGGAGTGGTGCGTCGCGGGGCATTCGTGTCGGTTCACTGGAATTAGCCTCTAAAATTTTAGTTAAGTATTGATCGTCCTTCCTTTTTGTCCCAGCCTTTGTGGTGTATTTCCAATGAATTTACAGTCTTTCTATAATTAAAATATCACCATATTCAGCTCACAAAGCTTCCTACATAATCACACACCATAAATTAGAGATCATAACAACATAATATCCTAAACGATGAATCAAAACCACAATCTAAGACTAGGCTTCCCATGATAATCTTAAACTTTATGTTACGACTCTTGACTTAATCAAATTAAACCTTGAACATTACAAACAAGTTGTTTCTCTTATAATTACACATTTAAACAATTTGGAACTCCTTTAACATATTAGAATCAAACGAAAACAACTAGACATACAACTAGCTTAAGCTTGTAAAACTAGTTTCTTCGATTGAACTCTAGATGACTCAATTAAGTACAAACTTATTTGAACACACTTTTAACCATTGTAATCACATCCTTGAACACTTATATGCTTTTTAATGTCATATCAACAATAAAACACACAAATCATCCTCAAAACAAGGCTAAATAAGCTAGATTAGTAACATTAGAGTGCATAAATACACCCAACATCACTCATGTGCATTTGAAGAACACTTAATAGAGAGACCTGCTCTGATACCAATAAAAATTCAAGAAGGGGGTGATTTGAATTTTTTTTTTGAGTCGACTGATTAGCTACATCAGTCAACTCACCTGCAAGTTTGTAAACCTAATAAAATAGAAATTAAACTAAATTTGTAAGACTAAATGTGAAGAGAGATGCAATGATTTATACTGGTTTGAATCGCCAGTGTGGTGCCTATTCTAGTCCCTTTGGGTTTCAAGGGTTCCCTCTAGAGCTTATCGTGAGAGTAAATTATAGTAGGATCTGACAAGTTCTAAATCTCAATCTTTTGTAATCCAGATCTTTGACACAGCCTCAAATGGTACAACTAATGAACTGACTCAATCTTTTTCCTTTTTGTAACTTTATAAACTTAGAGAATTACAAAGCTTTTATGAATACTAAAGATAAGACAAAGTAATAATTCTGTGAAGTTGTGTGCTTTATCTTATGTCATCAATGTCTTTATATAGTCTTTCATTATTTGCTTCCTCTTTACTCTAAAAGGAAAATCCAACGAATTTTTTTCAATCAAGAATTTGATTGGATTCCTTGAATGAGGGCACATACTGTTAGCGCATCCATATCAGATATGTTTGTCCATTATAATATGACTTTTTCTTTGTCGTAGTGAATAATCATATGCATACATCTCCATATCAGATATGTCTATGTAATTCATATGATCTTTTTCCTTATTTGATCATTTTGATGTCTTGTCGCTATGTCAATATTCTTCTTTAATTGATGTCTAAGATTTTCTCCTTTTGTAAGTATCTTCTAGTTTCATATTTTGGAATCCTTCAATCTTGTCTGTTCTTTGATTTGATTCTTTCCATATGTATCCATGATCTCCATGAATTGTATTTCATCTCGAGATCTTTTGGATCTGATCATTTTCCAAACTTGGTCCTACATGTTTTTTTAGTTTGTCATTATTAATTCATTAAGTGATTATACTGAAGGCTAACAATAGAAATATCAACAACCCACTATAGTTCAATAAACAAAGCACCAGTGCAAGCAATAGGGAAAAAAAGGTAAACCTAACCGTAGTGGATAGGTGAACGAGAGTAGAGAGTATAGAAAAAATAATTGGTTATGTTATATGTGTGGAGATTAATATTTTTTTAGGTCAACAGTATAAACAAAAATAGATTAATACTATGATTGCTTCTGAGGTCCAGCTATGGTAGAAATAAATGAGTAGATAGATATGGAAGCCCAAGAAATTTCAAAATTATAGAGAAAAATATAAAGTTATGGATGAGACAATTAGTTTGAATGCTCTATCAGGAACACATGCTCCTAACACTATTAGACTGAGGGGGGATCTAAAAAAATCAGTTGATCACACTATTAGATTGAGAAAGCATTTTTAACTTCTTGGATTTGGAAACAAAATAACAAAAAGAATACGATATTGATTACACATGTCATTCCCATGGCAGTAACAATATCATATAAGAATCATATAATGAGCTTGCATCACTGTCCTAAGTTTAAATGAAAGTTACATGGGGTGAAATTTGAAGACTCCATGAGATTTATTAGATTGGGTGAATATGACAATATAGGGGGAGACTAGATGAAATTGCATAATTTGGTCTTACTAAATTTCTTTGAATAAATGGTGGAGATTACCCACAAGAACAAGAGAATGGAACTAAAACAGATCTATAGTTAAGAAAAATAGAAGAGCTTGTCTGCTGAAGGGATGAGACAAATAGAAAAGATCATGTTATTTAAGCCCATCTTTTTACTGTATCTATATCAGAACAAGAGCAAGAAGTAGTGATACTTGAAGAGATTAACCAAGTGATAAGAAGTTATATGATATTTTTGTTGAGCATTCCACACTCCCTCCTAAGAGGAATTATGACCATTTTAGATCACCGAAACCAAAAACAGTACTAGTTAGCATTAGACGCTAAATTTACAATTTCTTCTAGGAATATATTGGGAATAAGGCTGATAAGATGTTAAAGAATTACATTATTCAACCTAATCAGTCCCTATTTTCTTACCCTGTCCTATTGGTAAAGAAAAATATAGTATTTACAGATTTTTATTGAATACTCTGCCATATATAACTTGATTATTAAGGACAAATTTCTCACTTAGTAGATGACTTGACGGATGAGTTGTATCAAATTAGACTGGGAGAAGGAGACATCTATAAGGATACTATGAGTTAGGGTCATGACTAGAGGCATCAAAATGAACCCAAATTAAGATGACCCGCCCAATTCATTCAAAATTTAATGTGTTGGGCTCAAGATAATTTACTATTGGTGAATCTCAATGCATTAAGTCCCAATTCATTTTTAAATTAGGTTCAAATAAGCTCAATCAATCTCATCTTCAAAGCGTCAAATAGAAAAATAATTTTCTTAATGAAAGTAGGGAAAATAAGTGAAAATATGTCCTCCTACTTTCAAAATCACCCACCTCACATTACCCCAACCCCACCACACTCCCAGCTTACCCCCACCCCTACTCTGTCTTCTTTAAATAAATTATTTTTATTTCTTAAAAAAGCTCTTTATAAATTTTCTTATTGCCCCCACCCAACCTCATCCCATTCCCCCCTCCCTACCCCATCCTAAATAATTATTTTTTTGAAAGAATATTAAAAATCTTTTCCTAATTCATGATCAACACCCACCCTCTCCCTTTCCCTACACCCCTACACCTCTAAAATAATATTTTTTTTAAAAAATAGTTTTGAAAAATAAATAAATAATTTTTTTAAAAAAATTGTACCCCGACCCAGCTCTCCCCAACCCCTGCACCTCTTACCCTATACGACATACCCCCTCTCCAAAAACAAATTTCTTTTAAAATAATTAAATTTCTTATAAAAAAAACTTTTACCTCAACCCCCATCCCTTCCCTACCCCCGACAACCCACACCCCCACCACTCTCAATTTTTTTTTAAAAAAATATTTATTCTAAGAAAATATTTTTAAAAAAAAATTCTTACCCTGACCCCCCATAACTTCCTAGCCCCACCCCACCTCCCCTACGACATACACCTTTCCCAAAAGATTATTTTTGTTTAAAGAAAAGAAATTTCTTTTATAAAAAAAATCTTACCTCAACTCCCATCTTAAACCTCACCCCTCCTACCCCTCAAGCCCTACCCCACACCACTCTAAAAAAGAATTGAATTATTATTTTTAAAAATTTAAATTTTTTTAAAAAATATTTTTACCCCACCCTCACCTCCACCCCTACTCCCTACCTACCCACCCAACTTCTTAATCCCATCCAAATTTATTTTCTTGAATTGGATTTACAAAAGGTAAATACCAATATGTTAATATTTTTTAGACTAAGCGGGTCAAGACCCAATTCGATTTTTAGCTCATTTCAACCCAACTTATTTCAAACCAAAGTAAATTTGAGTGGGTCATGACCTAACTCGATATCTCATTCAATTCATTCAATATCTTCAATCTCAACCTCACCCGCCCATTTGACACCCCTAGTCATGACCTTAGGCTTGATCAATCCCTTGCTATCTTCTAATCCTTGATGAACTATGTGTTCAGGAACCATCTAAGAAAGTTTATCGTAGTGTTATTGTATGACATATTAATATATAATGTCGACATGAATGACAACATAGTACACCTTTAGACATTGTTGTCAGTATCAACGAACGGACAATTGTATGCAAAACTATCCAAGTGCTCTTTTGGTTATCTATAAACAAATTATTTTACACATATCATTACTAAAGAAGTGGTAACTAGAAACCTTTCTAATATAGAGGCAATGGCTAATTATCCAACTCCCAATTCAATTAAGTCATTGAGAGAGTTCTTAGTCTTGACAATATATTACATAATGTTTTTCAAATACTAATAGTGTTACTAGTGAACTCCTAACTTATTTATTAAAGAAGATTGCTTTCGTTGGTCTAGTAGTGTTGACACAACATTTCAGAGTCTCAAACAGGCTATGGTTACTGCTCTTATGTTAAACTTTCTAATTTCCTAAACCTTTTATTATAGAGACAAATTCCTGATCAAATAAGGTAGGGGTTGTCTTGATAAAGAAGGAATGACCCATTGCCTTCTTTAGCAAGTCTTTGGCCATCAAACACTTGGTTCTCTTTATATATAAGAAGGAATTTATGGCTGTCCTTTAGTTGTATATAAATAGAGACACAATGTACAATGGATACCTATAATGAGGACATGTTATTGTCGTGATTGTTCGTTATGACCTAAATATTTATTAGAACATGGGTTACTACAAATTTTCAGCAAAAATGAGTATAGTGACTTGAATTTGTGATTTTCTTTTTATTTTATGTGTTTTAATCATTTTTTTTCTTTTTGGTAGCTTTTAAAAATTAATTTTAGGATTTGGGGATAGTTGTCATGGTTCCCGATGCAATCAGAAATGGTTTACGCGAGTTTGTGATTTTTAGAGGCTTGAAAAGCTATATAGTTGACTTTGTTCAACATTCATTATTCTGATTGTCGGGTGGCGATTTGAGCTATGCCAATATATCCTTAATGTCAAATTTGGGTTAGTAGCAGGTTTGATTCAGTTTCAGGACCTTTATATCTCATTTCAATCCTTTATTTAGAAAATAGTTAAAGGAATTCTCGGGGGTTATTTTAGTGAAAACAATCTTTTATTCAAAAAATATGGTGTCTCCATTGAGTTAGAAATGTTGAAATTATCCTAGTAGTGTATACGGTTTATTTTTTTTGGTTCCCGAACGAATCTCGAGGGTCCGTTTAGAGAATTTAGAAACCATACAAATCAGTTTGTTTGTTGAATCTACTGGAGGTGTAAAACGTTATTTGTGAATGCAGGCCCTTTACCATGAATAGAGAGAATTAAATCATCTTTATCGCGATCGTGATATGGTGTCCGCGATCAAGAAGGGCAATTAGGTTGGGTCGGGTCAATCGTTGTTCTGTTGGAGGTGTAAAACCTTATTTTTCAAACTTGTTTTGGACTTGGCTCAAAATGGGAAATATTGGTATCATTAGCTTTCTTTTAATGCATAAATATTATATTTGATTGTTGTGGTTGTTTCTGAGGCCATTTGGAAGGGGAAAGCTCCACTTTGAAGTACTTTAGGCCAGAATTTTATCATTCTGAGGTAGGTTATGTTTTAACTTCTTTCTGGTTAAGGTGGAGAGTTAATAAATAAGTAAAGTATGCGTTAGGAAAAATAAATATAGAGTTTATATTTCGAGATCATTATTACTATTGTGCACCCGTGTGGGAGCTTATATTTTATTGTTGTTAGTTTGTGATATCTAATATTATGTGTTGCCCATGAGGGGGCTTTGTTTAATATCACTAGCCTTATATGTGCATTTAAATGCCTCCATTCTAGATATAATACATGTGCGGGAGCTTTTTTTTCTAAATATATTTATTTTTTAGCGTTGCTTTCTTTATAATGATAGAAATACCTAAGTTAGGGGTTGTTATGATATTAATTGTGTCTCACATGCATATTTATTCTGATGGTGCCTAATTAGAGTTGATAATTATGAACTGTTTGATCATATTGAGTTGATTTCTGGGATTGCTTTTATATATACATGTTGTATAGATTGGATATTATCATATTGAGTTAATTGTGAGCATTACCTTCTCATTACATGCATGTACATTCATGAGATATTGTTACACTTAAGAAACACTATTTTTGAAAGAAAATAAGACACTTTTATGAAAATCCTCTTCACAAACATGAGCAAAGAGGTGAGGTGAATTGATTTGAGATATAAGATATTGTATAGAGATACAAACCCCCTCATGGGTCCTACCTGGGAGCTATGAGATCGGTGGTTGTATAAAAAAATTCATGTGATGACATTCATCATTTTTCTCATCCACATTGCACTGCATTGCGTTTGCACATACATTTTCATGTTTTATTTAGTTTCCTTGACTTTTGCTAGTTTTAATTTATTTTTATGTATATCTGTGTTGTTTTTGCTTTTGTGTGTGTATATATATATGTATGTATATTTAGAACTGTTAGTGTAGATGGTGTGAGACATCATTTGAGCCTTTTCTGCTTGTATGTAACGTGCTCATAGCATTATTTTACTTATATTATTTTCCTCTTTGCTCAGTCAGCCTATGATACCTACTAAGTACAAGTGTATCGTACTCACCTTTCTGTGTCCTTTTGATGCAGGTCCTAGTACGAGCACCTAATGTGGTGGTTGATTTTGTGCAGAGATCTTAGAATTTTACGGATTGATTCACTCTAGAGTTTGGAGTTGATTCATACCTCATCCATCCCTACTTGTCTTTATTTTTATTTTAAGAGACAGATGTGTAATATTAGTTTTTGAATATTGTACTAGAATGTTCTTACATTATGACACCAGGTTCTGGGTGACCTATGTTATTTCTTTCAGACTTCTACTATTATTATACTTGTATACGTCTGACTTCATTCTAGAAGTCCCACCTTGGGTTATGTTGTTTTTTTTATATTTCTTTATTAGTTTGGGTGATTGGCATACTTATCAAGGTTGAGCCACGATAAGTGTCATCATGACCCATTTTTGGATCGTGACTATGGGTTACTAACTCTTGGACTAGATTATGGAGTTCATTATAAGAGAGGTTCTGAGAACAAAGTAGTTAAGGCTCTCTTAAGAAGATACTGAAGATACTTGTCACGTTCTGATTTGACACTCTAGATGTAACCGACACTCATAAACACAAGTGGCTTGAGATAATCACTTGTCCTGCATGAGACTGAAAAAATACATGCTGAAAGATAAAGTGGAAGCTGGAGAATGGTAAATATTAGTTGACTTCCAAATAAAAGAAAAATACTTGTATTTACTTTAAAAATGAAAGACTGTTAAGATACTACATAATATGGTTTACAATCTGACTGCAACCAACTCGACTAACTGTCTGTCTATAAAGTCTCTACTAATTATATTAATGTAACTATTTACCAACATACTCTCTAAACCATACCTTTCGTAGAGATTGGAAAGCATGATTGTAATGAACCTCCAGGCCATTTTCTCTGCTTTCACTTGTTTTTGATGTTTCATGCCTTCCTAGTTCATTTTCCTATTTTAGAGCTTTTAAGCTGAGAAGTTGGTCTTGGACCTAAAATCCTAGTAAACGTCCTTAGATAAAAATTCCAACAGTGTTGTTAACTTTGAAACGTAAATTTTAGGCTAGGGGAATCCTTGGTCAAGATTCCGAGGCTTTCAGACTCATTTTGGCCTATAGGGTGGATTTGATAGAAAATGGAACTGTGGATGTGGGGTGCACTTTTTGTTTTAACGACCTCAGATGAAAATTTTGATGGTTTTATTGAGTCTGAAATGTTAAATTTGGTATGGTAGCATAGTTTGTTTACGCGCATGGGGTTTCGAATGAATTTCAAGCCCCCGATCAGAGTCTGTTAGGGACTTAACTTTTTGTTGGTTCACAGCAGCTGGTGCATGGTATTCTACCCTTTATTTTCACATGGGGTAGATTTCATGCTAGATAGGGATTATAGGATAGGTTTATACGTAGTAATATCATGATTTGACCTATTTAAGAGATTTATGTCACGAACCGACCCCGGGCCTAGTTGCAACGGGTATCTCAAGCCCACCGAGGGCGAAAAACCACCCTCTTGCCTAGTCACCTGAGCATAATAAGTAATAATAGTAAAAGTAACCCAAATATAATTTAAAAGATAGATAGATAACTCAATACGAACAAAGAGTCAATAAATAATAACCACCCACACATTGTCCACAAAAGCCTCTAAAATAAAATGCTGAGTTAGGTCAGGACATGCCCCTAACCATGGCTAAAAGACAATCCATGTGTATAAAAAAAATCAATGGGATTTCTGAAAACATAAAGAAAGCAGTGGAATGTTCGACCTTTCGGATGATGGAGGCTCACCACTTCGAGCTGACCAACGAACGAACTCGAACCACCTAACTCTGCATAAAGTAATTGAAGAACCCCTAGGACCCTACATCATGAAATGATGCAGCGTCCGGGGATAGTTAGTAGGATAAGCACTAACATGTAACTCAGAAAAGGGATGAAATAATGTCATAATCAAATCATTCAAAAACCATATGCACACATTTATATATACATATATACAAGAAGCAGGGATGGGGTAAAAAGTTTAAACATGATATTTAAAAATCATTAACCTTGATTGTGTAACTCTAACCATCCTAAAGGCACCCACGAACAATATGGGTTCAGCTCCTCCTGCGGGAAGCGTCCCAACATGTATTAGCCACACAAACCAGGAAAATCCAAGGAAGGTATAGGGAATCCACGACCTCAGCCATTCCATAATATATATGTAGTATGAACTATGCATATGGTCACTAAGACTCCCACGCCAGCAAACGTGATTTCTAGTATCGGTTCGCTCGGGACCTTCATCTTCCACGATGAGCTACAAAATTGTCTTTAAGCCCTAAATTAAAACTATTTACACATCCCATCCATTAACAAAAGATTTAATTAATTAGTCATTTACCGTTGGTATCACCATACCAAATAAGGTTAAGCTTGCAAGCCAATTCCATTATGCCATTCCAAAACTAATTAGCCAAATTGACTCCAAAGTCTTAAACTTAAAACCAATCCATGGCCACCAAGTCCTTCCAAAACTATTTTAAAGTTTCATTAACCTTTTACGCAATGCAAGGTTCCAAAAGTGAGTTCGATTATGCATGTATCCATGTTTCAAAACTAGTTAGCCAAGTTGGGTTGAGGGTAAAGCCAATTCCAAACCATAAGACCTTAAATTTTGGGGAAACCCATGTTCCCCATTCCAATTCCCCCACTCATGCATTTATTTAGTTCAAAACCACAAGATAAGACATAGTCAACCAATCCAAAACCATAGGGAAATTAATTCATATCATAACCATTCCAAACCCCTCAACCCAATTTAAAACCCAACAGTTAAAACCACATGGATAATAATTAGCCATATGCTTTTGTATAAAATTAATTTAAGGCAAAGGTACATGCCTGAAGACACGAAGAATCTTGGAAGAGAAATCAGTAATTGAATCTTGGATAAGTAATCCTTTGAGACCCTAGCTTTTCCTAACTTTGAAGTTTGAGAGGAGAAAATGATGTGTATGATATGTTAATTGATAGAAAAAAGGCTAAAAAAAGGGTTTTAAGTCGTGGGAAATAGTTGGATAAAGGAAAAGACCACAATGACCTTAATAAAAATGGACAGAAAAATATAGCATCCAATCTCCATGGGTAAAATAATGACTCGTGGTCACTGGTCACGAGTCATCACCAAGACTCATAGTCAATCCTTGACCCCTTACAGTTATGGTCACCAGTTACACTATACGATTCGTGACCTCATCCTATGACTTGTGAGGGCCAAATCATGAACCAAACAAAAACATTAGCCTATCCTACTAGTTGGACTATGAATGGATCCTTGAAAATCATGACGACTAGGTACGGCTCATCACAGGAGTTGTTACCTGGGTAGTGAGGGTAAAATTCAAGACATTTTAAGAGTCTAAAACCTAGGGTATTACATTACCCTTCCTCCCCCACATCCAAGATTATTCATCTCTTAATGAGGAGTCAAGGCACCCATTAGCACGATAACAAGAAAGAATGTACACATACCCAAATGACAAATTTGAAAGTCCACAAGAAAGAGAGCGAAAGCCATACCTCAAGCATTTTCATCCAACGTAAGGAATAAGAATGGATATCTGTACTTCATTTCCTCTTCAGCTTCCTAGGTAGCTTTTTCTACTTTTTGATTCCTCTAAAGGACCTTCACCAAAGCTACATCCTTAGTCCTCAACCTACGTACTTGCCTATCCAAGATCTCGATTGGTACTTCCTCATAAGACAAGGAATCCAAAGTACCAACATTCTCCATAGGGACAACCAACGAAGTATCAGCCACACACTTTTTCAACATTAACACATGGATAACTAGGTGAATAGAATCCAAACTCGGAAGCAAATCCAACTCATAACTAATATTTCCAACTCTCCTCAAAATTTGATACGGACCAACATAATGGGGGCTGAGCTTTTCTTTCTTCCTAAACTTCATCACTCTTTACATAGGAGAGACTTTTAAGAATACCCAATGACCTACTTCAACTCCAACTCCCTTCTCCTTACGTCCACATAAGACTTTTGGGGACTTTGGAATCCAAACTCGGAAGTAAATCCAACTTATAACTAATATTTCCAACTCTCCTCAAAATTTGATACGGACCAACATAATGGGGGCTGAGCTTTTCTTTCTTCCTAAACCTCATCACTCCTTACATAGGAGAGACTTTTAAGAATACCCAATGACCTACTTCAACTCCAACTCCCTTTTCCTTACGTCTACATAAGACTTTTGGGGACTTTGGTTAGTCTTAAGCCTCTCTCTAATAACTTTCACCTTCTCCATGTCCTGATGAACCAACTTAGGACCAAACAACCTAGTCTCACCATCCTCAAACCACCCAATAGGATACCTATACCTCCTACTATATAAAAACTCAAAAGGAGCCTTCTGAATACTTGAAGGGTAACTATTGTTATATACAAACTCAATAAGAGGTAAGTGATCAACCTAAATACATCCAAAATCAATCACACAAGCCCTTAGAATATCCTCCAAAGTCTAGATAGTTTGTTTTACTTGTCCATCCATTTGAGGGTGAAAAGCAATTCTAAGGTTCACCTTAGTCCCCAAACCTCTCTAAAACAAACACCAAAATTGAGTTGAGAACTGCGTACCTCAGGGTAAAATGATGGAAATCAGCGTTCCATGAAGCTTGATAATCTCCTAAATACAAAACTTAGCATAATCCTCTCAAGAGTAGTTTCTCCTCACAGGCAAGAAGTGAGCAAACCTAGTCATCCTATCCACACTAACCCAAATCAAATCATACTGATTGTGAGACCGCGGAAGACCCTTAATGAAATCCATATTGATCATCTTCCACTTCTACATAGCAAATTCTATATCTTGAGACATCCTTCCAGGTTTCAAGTGTTCAACCTTCACCTGCTGACAAATCATACACTTGGCCACAAAATTTGCCACATCCTTCTTTTTATTGATCCACCAATAGATTTCCTTCAATTCATAGTACATCTTAGTTGAACCCACATGAACTGTATACCTAGGCTCATAATCCTCAACCAAAATCCTTGATCGAATCCCAGCAACATTAGGAATGTAAAACCTACCTTGGTACTTAAAGATACCATCTCCCCTAATCTCAAATGCCATAACCTTTTGTTGACCCACATCTTCCTTAATATGTATAAGTATAGGATCCAAAATCTTCTTCTCTTTGACCTCGGTACCAAGATAAGACTAAACCACTTCTTGAACAATCAAACCTCCATTCTCAAAGTCCAAAAGGCACACTTCTAAGTTAGCCAAATGGTGACTATCCTTCATCATTCATTGCTTCTCTCCATCTACATGATATAAGCTCCATATGGATAGCATGCTAAGAGTATCAAAAACTATATTGGCTTTACCTGGATGGTAGTGATGACCCATATCATAGTCCTTGAGTAATTCAAGCCACCACCTCTGCCTAAGATTTAACTCCTTTTGAGTGAATACATACTGCAAGTTCTTATGGTTTGAATAGAGATCTACAAACACCCCACACTAATATTACTGACACAAAAACTACTGAGTGGTGAATTTACCACTCATTTACATCCAGAAGTTGTGAACACCACTATGATTTAAAGGTAAAAATGAGACAGGTTCATTAGTTGAATAAACTAATTTCCATATTTTGTAGCTATACAGGTGATGGAAAGGAAAAATATGGAATCAAGATTAAAGGGATCAAAATGAGAGGAGAACTGCACTTGGGAGAACTGGAGAATCAAAGAGCCTCAGTTACCGCGATTGCAGTTAGAGTGTCACAATTGCGGCCAGTTAAGCTAGGTTAAAATTAGTGATTGCTATCCACTGCAGCAATCACAGTTCAAGCTATCTCGAGATAGCTACCGTAGTTGCGGCAATGCGAGAATGTGCCCAGGGGAAATTTTGTAATTTTATACAACTGACCCTAAATCCCTTAAAAGGCTCAAACCCTTTCCTATTTTGATATTCTAGACTTTAGGAAAAAATTAAATTTGAAGTTTGCAAACCCTAATTTAGGAAACAATTGTATTTGAATTTAGTAAAATTAAAGGATGGATGCTTTGAATAAACCTTATGGTATATTTCTTTCTCTTTACTTCATGAGTAGCTAAACTTTCCTTATCTTGGGATTATGTTGAACTAAGATACAATTATGAGTGGGTTGTGATGTATTTGTTTATATTCTAGTTTGTTGATGATGGGTTTCACTATTGCTAGTTTGAAATGGTTGGGGTTTGTGGGTGAAAACCCCAAATTCTTGAAAGTTTAAAACATCCCTGAAAGAGGGGTGTGGGTGACCTTTTGGAACCCATATCACCCTTGAAAGAGGTATATGGATGACAAAGAAATAGTGGACAATAATGGATGTAGTTTTCTATCTTTTTCTATCTTAGAAATAAGGGTGAGTAGAGAGTTATTTATGTCTTAGGCATCTTCCCAGAAATAGGAATGACCAATTAAAGTATTAGGTAGTTGTAATTGGCGCACTTGTTAGGTACTTGAAAGGGTTAACGAGTGATATTCTTGAGTTTTTGTTGACAAACTAGCCTCAAGTACCTTCGACCTTGCCTACCACATCGTTAATGACTAGAATTTGCACCAAATCATCATGTTTCCATGCATAACTTGCCCTTAGGTAGACATAATCCCAAGATTGTTCTCATATTGAATTTTAAATCACAAGTGTTGCCTTAACTTGTTGACTTAAGTTGACATTGATAAATCTTTGTTCCAAATTAACCCCCTCATTTTAAATCATGTATTTTACTTTATTTGCTTTGCGGGTAGCTTTTTAGTAATGATTAACACCTATAGGGCTAGAAAGATAATTTTGCTCCTCGTGGATTCAACCTCAATATAAGTATTGACAACGACCGTCCTCTACCAATTTAAATGGTATAGGCGCGTGTTATGAAAATGACGCTGTTGCCAGGGAGTGAAATTTAGTTTTCACTTTTGCGGTGTTGCTTTTTACTTAGGGTATATCGGTAGTGGAGTGTATTTATTTTGGTTATTTTTTTACTTCATTTTTAGGTGATCTTCATAGTATACACGGATCCATAAATGACAATGAAAGTCACGCCTGGTCTTTCAAAGGTACTCTTGATAATGAGGAGAAACTCAATGACATTGGACATTCCAGTGTCATCCGTATCCCACCTACTCATAGGAACAATGTCTTTCATCTCACAATTGCATATTCTCCAAATGAAGGAACTTTTTTGGTGGTCAAGCTTATGAGGACCCCAACTTACATAAGACAATTTTTGTAGAGGCATGTGCACCATTTAATATTGCATGCATAACCCAAGAGTCCATCGTCTACGTCTCTTCTCATTCTCTCTAACAGGTGAGGTGGTATTATGACTTCACTCTCTTCCAGTAGATTAATTACTTCATGGGATGAACTTATTGTGGCCTTTCTTGATCAGTATTTCCCACTTCTGAGATACTACAATTGCGTGATGAAATCATTAACTTTTGATAATTGAATGGTGAACCGTTGTACGAGATGTGGAAAAGATTCAATAGAAAACTCATGAAATGTCTCAACCACGAGGTCTGGGAGAAGATGCTTCTCCAAATTTTCTATCGGGCTCTTGATTTACTCAACAAAATTATAGTAGACAATGCACTGAGGCGCTCTCTTGTAAAGTTGACTTATCATGTGGCTACAACCTTACTTGAAGAAGTGACCAAGAAAAACTGGGGGTGAAATACCCATGAGGTCAAGGTATAAAAAGGCTTCCCTACTACCTCCTTTGTTGATAAAGAGCAAAAGAAAAAAGATGAAGAGAGGGAGAAAAACATGGCAAAAATAATGACACAATTGGAGCTTTTAACTAAGAATATGATGGGTGCACCCACAAAAGCAATGAGTGTTACAGAATCCAAGGCCTATGATGATGAAGAGGCCAAGAGTCTTGATGAAGAGATTCGGTATTTGGCTAACTATTTGGGGGTTACCGCCCCGCCTATCAAAGGCTTGTACGGATCATGATCGTGATCGTGATCGTGATTGAAGGGATAAGGACGGAGAGTATGATCATTATATGCCCCCTCATGACTATGTAAATAGTAAAGAATCAAACCCCGTCAACCCTGATAAATATAAAACCAAAGATGTATTAGCAAGGATTTTGATGAAAGTGGAGGAAACAGATAAGATAGACCATGAATTGAAAGGCGACTTTTTGCAAATCAACCAAATGATTGTGTCCTACTCCACTTCGACTAAGCACTTGGAAATAGAAATAGGTCAAATGTCCTCTCAACTAAATGCTATACCATAGAGGGTTATTCCTAGTGACACTTTTGTGAACCCAAAAAATAATGCTCAAGTTTTAGCAATAGTCACTAGGAGTGTCAAAACCCTCGGGGATCATTTGAGAAAAGCTACGACAAAAAGTGTGGGTGAAAAATATCCCAACATTAAGCACATGAATATGAAGAAAAAGGTTCTGGTTGAGCCAAGAGAAGAAACCCCAAAATCTCAAGAAGAAGAGAATAAAAAAGAACCGGAGGAAATTGACGAAGAGATGATAAAAATTAGGAGGCACGAAATAATGCATTGACCACTGTGCAAGTCCCTCCTCCATTTCCACAAAGGCTTAAGATAAAAGAGGGGAACAACAAGCTCATAAAATTCATGGATAAGCTTTGCAACCTCTCTATTAATACCCCATTACTCGAGGCTATCTAAAAGATCCTGGGGTATGCTAAGCATATGAAGAAATTGATGTCGAAAAAAAAGCTTGCTGAAGGTGACACCATTGAAGTCATCCATGGGTGTAGCGCTATCATGAGTAATGCAATAGAAGAAAAGAAGGAGGACCCAAGGCTTTTATAATTCCATTTACCATCAGGACATATAAGTTTGAAAAATTTTTATATGACCTTGGTGCAAGTATTAATATCATTCCCTTTGCAATATATCGAAGGCTTGGATTGATTACCCCCTACTCCAACGTCGATGAGGCTTTTTATGGCAGATCGGTATATCAAGAAATTAGTTGGTGTTTTGTTTGACTTATTGGAGAAAGTGGATAGATTCATTCTTCTAGTGGATTTTGTGGTGCTCGATTATGAGATAGACCAAGAGGTTCCTATTATCCTTGATCGACCTTTCCTTGCTACTGAAAGAGCCCTTGTCAATTTAGAGCTTGGAGAAATGAGGTTTAGAGTTCATAATGGTAAAGTGTCATTCCAGGTATACAAATGAAGAAACAACCTATGGAGCTTTAAGTGGTATTGATTAGCGATGTTGAAGATGAGGAAGTAAATAATGGGTCCCTTGAGGATCCAACTTTAAAAAGATGAAGGACGTCGTTCCACGATGATAACTAAGGCATTATGTAGGAGGCAACCCACAAATGCCACGAAAGTGATTCGTATCCTTTGTTTTTAATTTAGTATGCTAGATTTTTATATTATCATTATTAATCCATTCATTTGTGTCACTTTGGAGAGTTTTTGACTGAGTTGAGAAGATAAAGTGTGAAATTTTTACATATTGAACTGAACAGGGGAAAGTGTGTCAAAATGAAGTAAAAAATTGAACAGCGGAAAATAGAGGTGCAGAAATGCCCTCAGTTACCTCGATCATGGTTCCCATGCCTCTGCGATCGTGGTCACCCGCCTATTTACGATCATAGACCTTGGACCATAATCGTGGTCATATCAGTTTAAAAGAAACATTGAACTACCAGTTTCTCACAATCCTCCGAATTCTCTTTCAAATTATACCCACTCCTGGTCATATTTTGGGTATCCAAAAGCATTATTGCATCCATCTTGCATTATTCCTTTGGTAAGTGCCTTGAATTTTTGCTTTATTTATTAGAAATAGGCCATATAATAGATTAAATATCAAAGTCCTAAAAACTATGCTTTCCATTGTTAAATCTGTGTTGAATTGTACTTGTGTAGTGGTTAGCTATTGGTAATTGGTGTGCTCATATTTGGGGAAGTCTTGAGAACCCAAATTATGTTCAAAATTGAATAAATATAGTATGCACACCAAGTGCTCGATCAAATTCCCAATGAGCCCATAACTAGTTGTTTTCATATTTTAAGTGCATGATCGAGTACTTAGAAATCATGTTCAATGTTCTTACTAATTAGTTCTTGTTTTGGAACATAATTTGGACTCGAATTTAGAAATGTGTAACCTGTTGAAAATCTACCTGGACTGGCCTCAGGTACCGCAATCATGGTTATAGGGATTACAATAGCGGCTTTGTGGCCCACAATCGCTACATCTGAGGCTGAATTCCAGCCTGGGCCAAAAATTCTGCACTTCAAATTCTTGTTCAAACACCACCAAGTAACCATCCCATTAGCTTTAGTGGACAATATAGCATAGTTTGTGCATGAAAATGTTGATGATGAATGTTGATGTGTTATTCTCATGCTTTTCAGGTTTACATCATGGGCGACTATGATCAAGTTCGTTTTATGTCCTCCAAGTGCCACACTCTTTAATTTGGTGATCTTTCGAGAACAAAGCTGCTTCTGAAGAGGGGAACATGCTTGGATAAATTACCAAAAAAATTCCGACCTTTCATGACATACTCGTGGATAATAGATGGTGGTTCTTCACCCCGGATCCTTACAAAGCGAATGAGCAGTGGGTATGGGAATTCTATGCTAACCTTAGAATAATTTCTTTCTCAGACCGAGACATCAGGATCTAGGAGAAGGAGGTGAACTTTGGGGCAGAGAAAATTAATGACATTTACGGGCTCCCAAATACAAACATAGATGAATTTGAAGCAAATGGGTGTGAGCCAGGAAGTTCTCTAGCAGAGAAGCTATGTTCGGACAAGAAGGTACTTTGGGTGGCTACCAAAAGGAACATATATATGAATGATTTACCGTCGAGGCCCGGATTTGGTTGACTATCATTTGTAGATGGGCCTCCCCTTGCAACCACATGAAAGCAGTTCCTGATTTGCAGGCCAGGATGGTTGCTTGTAGATTAGATTGCATACCTTTGAATGTTGGTCGACTTGTACGCTCAGAGATGAAGTTTTTTAAGAACCGTGGTAGTATCAATCTCTATTTCCTCTCTTTGATTATCGAGTTGTGCAGGTGAGCATGCATTGAGAAGTACCCTGGAGATACTTGGGTGCACCCTGGAACCCCTATCTACCCTCTAAAAATTCGGGGTGAGGGTACACCTGGAAAGAGCAAGAAGAGAAAGATCAACTTGGGTAAGTTAACTTGTGAGGAGCCAGAGTCTTCTAGGCCATCCACTATCGGTCCCTTTTAAGATATTGGTGTTGATTTAAGGGTTATTAGGGAGCTTGTGTTGGGATTTCCCCAGGGGTCGGGAGAGCCCTCCACCACCCGTCATTTCTATGTGGCCTGATCTGATTATGAGAGTACTTGGAGGACCAGTAGAGCAGGGAGCCACGATTGCTAGGCTCGAGAGGGCCTACTCATAATTAGCAGAGTCTCATGAAGAGCTCCAGGACTCGCACGAGAATATGAATAAAAGGGAGAATAAGAGGGAAAACTTCTTTAGCAAGATATGGAAGGGGGTGAAAGGCCTTTCAAAGGTCCTAAAACCCCAAGATAGACTTCCTTCCTCCCAAATTGAGAGTGATGATGAGGTCCCAACAAAGTGGTCTGGGCTGATGATATTGGAGATAATGCAGATTCAGAGGGTGAGAGAGCTATTGATGCAGTTTCAGGGAGCACCCTTATCTCTCTTTATTCTTTATTGTTTATACAGCGAGGACATTGCAAGTTTCTTAGTTGCGGGTGCCTATATCATTATTCATTTC
This sequence comes from Capsicum annuum, assembly GCF_002878395.1. Taxonomy (NCBI): domain Eukaryota; kingdom Viridiplantae; phylum Streptophyta; class Magnoliopsida; order Solanales; family Solanaceae; genus Capsicum; species Capsicum annuum. The sequence continues at coordinate 174,908,272 of NC_061122.1, read as the reverse complement.
ATTTGGGCCTTTATTATTTAGATATTTCTGGATGTTTTGCTGACATTTTGGATGTTTTTATTTTTATTTGTTGGTTTTAATATTTGGGCACTCTAATGGTACCCATATTTTCATGGATTAGTCATTTTGTTTCACTTTGAGATTTTTACTTTATCTGTATTTTGCTTATGGTGATATCGGACGAGCCTTTTCCTATAATAGATTAAGTGAGGACATTCTTAAGGGAAAATCATCTTGATTAGGTTTTGAGCCATGGATGCAGGAGAAGTTTGAGTACCTGTAGCATTTTGGATTTTGGATCGCACTTATACCTATGGTAAAGTCTGAGTAGCCATATGGTATGCCCGTATGAAAGCCAAAATGTAAGATGTCAGCTTGGTTTGGTGCCATAAATAGCAAATTGTGTATGGTGTAAATTCTAAGAGAACCCCCCCATCCAAAAAAATTTCAAAAATCAAGGGCACGAACGTGAGTGACCTTGTAACAATACTTTACCTCTTTTTGTGACTCTAAAATTTTGGCTTGTAGAATTTGGTAGATACTCTATTTTATCTCTAGTGGGAAGGGAAATTAAGCCCCTTTGAGGAATTTGATGTCGTGTACGGTGAGCATATTTTTCCAAATCTCATGCATATTTTTACCATCTATAACTTGCCTCATTGGCATCTCAAGGTTAATTTTGATTATGCTTGATTGATGAAATAATCCTAGGCCATCTTTGTGAATATAGGAGCCTAATTTAGCCTAAATAGCCTACCCATGCTTAGGATAGTACCCTTAGTCACCCAATTTGAGCCTTCAAGCCTTTCTTTGGCAACCCATTTCAAACCTTAATCCATTCAAAGTTTTTGCCTCTCTTGAACCCTACCCTTCTTGAACATGAAAAATGAAAATTGAGGCCAAATGCCTAAGTTGGGGGTGATAAGTTTGAAAGAGTTGACTTTGGGCCATGGTAGTGTAAGTGGATGCCTATAAGCTACGCAATGAAAAAACTGAAAAATAAAAGAATTATGAAATAAGAATGAGGCATAGATTGTAAAAGAAGAAAGCGAATGAAAAATGCCTTCAAAAAGTTGGGTAAATCAAGACAGCTAAAATAGGCATGTGGAAATGTGAAAACAAAAGAACTGGCCCATGGTCAAAAGTTAGATGGAATAGTGTGATATAGATGTTCAAGGAGGGTGTAACAACTTTGTTCCTAAATGATATCCTACCCTTCCCCGAACCTACAAAACAATCTAAAAAAAAGCCCTTCGAGATCTCCAACCAAGTGTATTCATTATACTGGCAATTGGAAATAAGGGCAAGCCTATGGCATGGTACTTGTTAGCATTGAGAGTCTTTATGTGAAAGAGACATTTTCACACTTAAATCCCTTGTTGCATATTAGATAATCTGGTCTGGGGAACATCTTTCTTGTGAGGAGAAATGTGAACAACTTGAGGTGGGTGATATTGTCATCTTTCAAATAATGAGGCAAAAGGATTATAGCGGAGTTGAGGTCAATAGAGAGTCACTTTTAGAGTGTTAGTGATTGTTCCATTGTTTATTTTTAAAGTCCTTTGCATCTTTGAGATTGTATTCCATGATGAGGGGTGTCGTGAGAATAGCTTTGCCCATGTTTGACAAGCCACTTGTGGTAGCAATTAAGTTTGAGGTCATTGTGATCATTGGGTTGTATACATGGGCTTAAATTTTACATTGTCTCATTGAGTGAGAGGTAGTGTTACTTGAGGATAACCAAAGGTTTAAGTTGGGGGTGTTGATGAGTGATAATTTACCACTCATTTGAATCCAAAAGTCGTGCACACTACTATGATTTGAAGGTATGAATGAGACAAGTTCGTTCGTTGAATGCACTAATTTTCATATTTTACAGGTATATAGGTGATGGAAAGGAAAAATGTGGAATCTAGCTTAATAGGATTAAAAAAAGAGGAGAAGTGCATCTGGGAGACCTGGAGCAGAATAGAGCCTCAGTTACCGCAATCACGGTCAAAGTACCGCAATCGCGGCCAGTCAAGCTAGGGCAAAATCAGCAATCGCAATCCACTACAGCAATCGTGGTACTTGCGATATCAGGATAACTGTCGCGGTCGTGACAATGTGGGAATGTCCCTAAGGGAACTTTTGTAATTTTATACAGCCGACCTCAAATCCCTTAAAAGACTTAAACCCTTTCCCATTTTAGTATTCTAAACTTTTGGTAAAAATTGAAATTGAAGTTTGCAAACCCTAATTTGGGCAACAATTGTATTTGAATTTCATACTTTGAATTTAGTGAAATTGAAGGATGGATGCTTTGAATGAACCTTATGGTATATTTATTTCTCTTCACTTCATGAGTAGCTAAACTTTCCTTTTTTGGGGATTACGTTGAACTAAGGAGCAATTATGTTGGGTTGTGATTATTTGTGTAGATTCTAGTTTGTTGATGATGGATTTCACTATTGCTTGTTTGAAATAGTTGGGGTTTGTTGGTGAAAGCCCCAAATACCCAAAATAGATTTGAGGGTGAAAACCCCAAATTCTTGAAAGCTCACATCATCCTTGAAAGAGGGGTGTGGGTGAACTTTTGGAACCCATATCATCCGTAAAATAGGTATATGGGTGAAAAATCAATAGTGGACAATAATGGATGTAGTTTGATATCTTTTGTCATCTTAGAAATAAGAGTGAGTAGAGAGTTAGCTATGTCTTGGGTATCTTCCTAGAAATAGGGATGCCCAATTGAGGCATAAGGTGGTTGTAATTGACACACTTATTAGGTACCTGAAAGGGTTAATGAGTGATATTCTTGAGGTTTTGTTGACAAACTAGCCTCAAGGACCTTTGGCCTAGCCTACCACATTGTTAATGACTAGAATTTGCACCAAATCATCATGTTTCCATGCATAACTTGCCCTTAGGTGGACATAATCCCAAGATCCTTATCATATTGAATTTTAAATCACAGGTGTTGCCTTAGTTTGTTTACTTGAGTTGACATTGATAAATCCTTGTTCCAAATCAATCCCCCTCTTCCCCATTTTAAATCATGTATTTTACTTTATTTGTATTGCAGGTATCTTTTAGTAACTATTAACACCCATAGGAATAGAAAGACAATTTTGCTTCTTGTGGATTCGACCTCAACATAAGTTGAGCTATTGGCAATGACCATCCTCTACCAATTTAAATTGTATAGATGAGCATTATCAAAAACCACAATCGCCAACTCTAAATCATGAACCGGATAACTCTTTTCATGAACCTTAAGCTGTCTAAAAGCATAGGACATAACCTTACCATGTTGCATCAACACACAACCCAGTCACAGACGGGGTGCATCACAATATACAACAAAACCCTTAGTACCCTTGGGCAGGGTCAAAATCGGAGAAGAGGTCAACTTATCCTTCAACTTCTCGAAACTAACCTTACAAGCATCAAGCAATAAAAACTTTATCTTTTTCTGAGTCAACTTCATCAACGGAGAAATAATAGAAGAAAAACTCTCCAAAAATCTCCTATAATACCTAGCCAGGCTCAAGAAGCTTCGAATGTCGATTGGAGTCATGGGTCTAGTCAATTTCTTAATCGTCTCCACTTTTTGTGATCCACCTTGATCGCTTCAATAGAAATAACATGCCGAAGAAAGGTCACAATATTCAACCCAAATGACATAACCAATAATTCATGACCATATCAAGTTCGAAAAGCAGTCTTGGGAATATCAATTTCCCCAATATTCAACTGATGATAACCCGAATGACGGTCAATCTTAGAAAAATATCTAGCACCTTGAAGCTGGTCAAAAAGATCATCAATCCTAGGAAGAGGGTACTTATTCTTCATTGTAATCTTATTCAACTATCGATAATCTATATACATCTAAAAATAACCATCTTTCTCATGCACGAAAAGCACGGAAGCACCCCACGGATAAACACTAGAAAGAATGAAGCCCTTATTAAGGTGATCATTTAATTGGTCCTTTAGCTCTTTTAATTCAGTTGGAGCCATTCAATAAGGAGGAATGAAGATAAGATAGGTATTCGATAAATGATCAATGCCAAAATCTATTTCCTTATCGGAAGAAATTCCAGGAAGATCCTCGGGAAACACTTTAGGAAGCTCATTGACAATAGGGAAAAATTGCAAAGAAGGGCCCTCAGAACTAGAATCCATAACCCAAACTAGGTGATACGGACACCCCGTAGAGATCAACTTCTAGGCACTAAGATAAGAGATAAATCTCCCTTTAGGCACTAAGAAACTTCCCTCTCATTCAATTACCGGTCATTAGAAAACTGGAAACTGACCTTTCGGGTCCTACAATCCAAAGAAGCATAACACGAATGGAGTCAATCCATCCTCAAGACTACATCGAAATCTACCATATCAAGATCTACCAAATCCACCAATGTCTCTCTATGAAAGATAAAAACCACAAAGCCCTTATAGATCCTTCTAACAACTACAGAATACCCTACCAGTATAGATACAAAAAATGGGATCAAAAATACTTTCAGGACCAAAACCAAAATGTACAGCCACATAAGGGGTCACATAAGAAAACGTAGACCTAGGATCAAGCAAATAATGCATATCTCATGAGAAAAGTTATAACGTACTGGTAAAAAATCAGGAGATGACTCAGATTCCTGATGAGTAGCAAGGGCATAGAGACGATTCCTACCAGCACCGGTACCAGAAGTAGCACCCTTTGGTGTAGGAGCTAAAAAAGTGGCGATCAGAACTTTATTAGCCCTACTGTCTACCTTAGCCACAAGACAGTCTTGCTGCATATGACCAAGCTGACCACAATTAAGGTACCAATTTATCCCCTCATCACAATAACCCTAATAAAGTTGGCCGCAAAATCTATATGGAGGATATGGTGGGGCTGGCGGAGCTTCACTAGCCTGAGACTGGGAACCCTGTGCCTTAGGACCACTACTGCTCTAAAACTGATGATCACCAGATAGCGTTGGATAGGGAGCACTAGCCAAAGAATATGAACCAGAATTTCCCCAAGTCTTCTTCTTGCTCCACTGTCTATCATCTCTCCCACTAGCTTACTGAACTTTACCCTACTCTGAATACTTGAACTTTTTATTCGTCCTCTCCCCCATCTCTGTTTTTCTCTTCTTTTCATCTTCGACCTATTGTATATAAACCACAAGCCTGAGATATCAATGTCATTGTTCAACATAGCAACCTTACACTCCAATACTAAGTCATAGGATAACCCAGATGCAAATTTTTTCATCTTTGCCCTCATAAAAGACACTAACTCCAGAGCATGATGAGACAACTACTAAAATTTTAGGTCATACTCATTCACACTCATCTCGCCTAATTAAATTCACAAAATCGTCGGCCTTAGCTCTCCCCAGAGAAAAGAAATGATCAAGAAAGGAACTCAAAAACTCATCCCATAAAGTTGGATCCACATAATCACCTCTCAACTACTCTCACTCTTCACACCACTGCTAAGCTATATCCTTTAACTGACATGCAGCAAACTCCACACCCTCAGAATCAGTAGCATGTATCACCCTAAATATCTTCTCTATTTCATCAATAAACCCTTAAGGATCCTCCTCAACCTTAGAGTCTGTGAAGGCTGGGGGATTCAACCTTATGAGCTGGCCAACCCTAGTGATCTCAGAAGATAAAGAAACAAAACCAAGACAGTCAGTCTGACATGACTAAGATGTCACCAGCTAGGTAAGCAAATGAATGGACCGATGAAACACCGCATTAGAAATGTCACCCTGACGCGACTGATCATAAGCATAATCAACCCTAAAAGCTCGAGCAGGACTAGTGTGAAAAGGTAGAATGCCACGTGGGGCAGTACAATCAGGAGCAAGGACCCTAGACCGGGTCTGCACTCCATAAACAGGGTGAGTTCTATTAACATCTTCCTCAAGTAGGACAGAGGTTCCAAAAGAATTTCTACAATCATAAGATCTTAGGGGAGGCATGATCTAAAATGCGAGTAAGTCAGAGATTAGAGAAATTTTAAGATGCTAGACTCTGTAGAACGAACTAGAACACAAGAAAGGGAAATATTCCTAAATGTCTTGTAGCCTCCCCCTTATAAGTGTGGAGTCTTACACACCCATAAAAAGGAATCTACTCAACACGGCTTCGTGGACACCCAACGACCCTAAACCTCTTCTCTGATACCAAGCTTATCACGATCCGACCCTGGTCGCGATGGATATCTCAAGCCCACCAAGGGATGGAGACCACCCCTTTGGCCTAGTCACCTGATCACAATAAGTAATAATAGAGAAAGTATCCAAAACATAATGTAAAAGATAGATAACTTAATAGGAACTAAGAGTCAATAAACAATAACCACCCACACTTTGTCCAAAAAATCCTCTAAATCAAAATACCGAGTTAGGTCAAGACATACCTTCGACCATGGCCAAAAGACAATCCAAGAGTACGAAAAAAACCAATGGAATTTCTAAAAACATAAAGAAAGCAGTAGAATGTTTTGCCTTCCAGAAAATGGAGGCTCATTACTTCAAGCTGACCAACAGACGAATCTAAACTATCTAACTCTAAACAAAGTAATTAAAGAACCCTTAGGACCCTATATCATGAAATGATGCAACGTCCGGGGATGGTTAGTGGGATAAGCACTAGTATGTAACTCAAGAAAGGAATTAAATAATGTCATAATTAAATTATTCAAAAACCATATGCACACATTCATATATACACATATATATATATATATAAGATGTAGGAATGGGGAAAAGGGTTTAAACATGAGATTTAAAATCATTAACTTGGACTGTGTAGCTCTAACTGTCCTAAGGGCACCTACGGGCTATATGGGTTTAACTCTCTCTGCTGAAAGGGTCCTAGCACGTGTTAGTCGCATAAATAAGAAAAATCCAAGAAAGGGCCAGGGAATCCACGAACCCATCCATCCCAAAATATATATAGTGTGTAAAACATGTACACGGGCACCAAGACCCTCACGCTTGTAAATGTGGTTTTCAGTATCGGTCTTCCCGGTACCTCCACCTTCTACGGCGAGCTACACAGCCCCCTTTAAGCCCCAAATTAAAACTATTTACATATTTTCATCCATTAACCAAGAAGTTTTCTAATTAGGCATTTATCATTAGTATCGTCATACCAAATAATGTTAAGCATGCAAGCCAATTTATTATGCCATTCCAAAACCAATTAACCAAATTTACTCCAAAGTTTCCAATTTAAAACCAATCCATGGACACCAAGGCCTTTCAAAAATCATTTTTAAGTTCCATTAACCTTTTATGCAATGCAAGGTTCCAAAAGTGAGTTCAATTATGAATGTATCCATGTTTTGAAACCAATTAGCCAAATTGGGTTGAGGGTAAAGCCAATTCCAAACCATAAAATCTTAAAACTTAGGGGAATCCATGTTCCCCATTTCCCCCACCCATGCATTTATTTAGTTCAAAACCACAAGATAATGCATATATAACCAATTCAAAATCATAGGAAAATCAATTTATATGATAAACATTCCAAACCCCTCAACCTACATTCAAAATCCAACAACTAAACCACATGAATAACACTAAACCACAAGCTTTTGTATAAAATTAATTTAGGAAAAAGATACATGCCTGAAGACACCAAGAATTTTGGAAGAGAAATCACCAATTGAAGCTTGGATAATCAATCCCTTAAAACCCTAGCTTTTCTTGACTTTGAAGTTTGAGAGAAGAGCATGATGTTTATGATATGTTAACTGATGGAAATAAGGCTAAAGGAGAAATAGTGGGAGAAGAGGAAAAGACCACAATACCCATAATATAAATGGTCAGGAAAATATAGCAACCAGTCGCTACGGGTCAGGTAACGACTCATGGTCACTGGTCATGAGTCGTCACCAAGACTCATATCTTAAGACCCCAATCCCTGACCCTTTACTATTATGGTCATGAGTCACACCCTACGACTCATGACCTCACCTTATGACTCGTGAGAGCCAAATCGTGAACCAATTAGAAACACTAGCCTATTTTACTTATCGGACTATGAGTGGAGCCCTATGACTTATGACGATTGGGTATGACTCATCATGGGAGTCGTTACCTGGGTAGTGAGGATAAAGTTTAAGAAATTTTCAAAGTCTAAAACCTGGGATATTATAATTTAGAATAGAGATGAGGCCCGGACCTTGGCCTAAAATATCCTTTATTGTTGTAGAATCCTATTTCACTTTGTTATAGACTTGTTTAATCATAGATTGATATGAAGGATCCTTTAGTATAAGATTTACCATGTTTCTTAGTGAATTGGACAATATTCTTCTAGTAGATCCTCCTAGTAGCGTTATGTCCTTGTTTACCTTAGTTTCCTGAATATGGTGTCGATACTTTGTTAGTCTATATATTGTTGGGTCCGAGATCATGTTTACGATACCATATGGGTGACAAGTTCCTTTGAAAGAATATGGTTGTAGTTACAGATGCTTAGATGCTTACGGTTGTATTATTTGGATACTGGTGATGCATGCATACATTTAGACGCATTTATCTTTATTTAGTGATACAATTCTGGTTAAAAAAACATGATTTTACTATTATTTTCTAAAAAAGGATTTACATTCACTTTTTAACTTTAAACTGATTCTTTGAAGACAGAAGTCAAACCACCCTTAATATTGAATTATGACATTTTAAATTAAACATATTACTTGAGAAATTAGACCGAGACTAATTCTGATCCATTATTGATCCACTCTCTTTTACCACTACTTACTCACTTTGATCCAAGGAGATCCAAACTCTTTCTATATTATTCTATCATTTTAGTCTTGAACTCGATCTCAAGCAAAGTATTTACAGATTTATGTTGATTTAGTTTCGGATGGTAACTCCCTATTTCGATGAATCATTGTTCAATTTCAAGCATTTATTATATTCTTATTTCTCTCTGGTACTGGGTGGATTAGATTGGTTACAATGAATTGTGGAAGTCATGGTTCCAGACCAGACAGTGTACAAATATCTCGAATCTCCTATTTCAGCTTAGGTGTGTACTTTTTAATATCTATAAAATTAAGTATTTCATTACAATTGCATAGCAATTTTGATAAAGTATAATAATAATTTTTATTTTACCATGTAAAATTTTTATATATAATAAATAATCGTGTCTGATATTTATTGGGAGTAAAAAGTTGACAAAATACTTTACCTAAATGAAAACCGTGATTTATTAAAGGTAAAAGATTTTTTGAGAAAATCTCTCCTCTTTCTTCTCCGGTGTTGGTAAAATCTTGAAGAGTATACTTTTATGGCAATGCAGTTTACACAGCAGTTTATGGTTTTTATACTTTGTTCATTATCATTTTCACCAGATTTTGTGATTTTTTTTAAATTTTCTACTCCAGATATGTGATTGGTTAAAATAATACTCCTCCGTTCTCTTTTTCTTGTCACTAATTTCCTAATTAAATTTCTACTTTTAGTGTCATTTTTGACATATACAACTTCTTTTTTTTTATTTTACCCTTAATATTAATTTCAATTTTTTCAAATTAATTTCAAGATATAATGTAAGCATCATTTAATAGGAGTACTACGGTAAAATGGTTATGTTATTAATTATTTTTCTTAATAGTATGTCAACTCAAAATGTGACATGTAAAATCAAGCGGCGAAAGTATGATAATGCTAGATTATTTACAAATATCATAAGAGTAAAATAAGCATTACCATGCAAATGTGTGGAATGTATATATAAAGTGATTTAAGTAGAATTAGTTAAACTAAGTCTGAATACCATATTTTATATCATTTTTATAAACTAAAAATCATTAATGAAAATACATCATTTATATATAACATTTTACCAACCAATTTGTTACACTAAAATCCCACAAAATTAAAAAATCATTTAATGTATAGTATTATGATATAAATTGATTTAAACTTGATTAGTTAAAATAATACAATGATACTAGACTGTATACAAATTTCACAAACTAAAAATAAATTGTTGACATATAATATTTGGTAAATAATAAAAGAAGATTTTGTATTTTAATGGAGTTTTGAAGAATGTAAAACACATGCAAGGTATTTGTGTGAGAATTAAAAAAAAAAAAAATAGTTGGTTGATAATTAAAAATGGATGAGCAACAAAACTGGAGAAATCTAGGGGATTTGAAAACTTTTTTAAAGAGGTTTTAGGGATGATTGATATTATATCATTAATAGACCACTTTTTTGTACGGATATATTATACATGTAACAAAAAATAATTTTTAAAATTATTTTGTCAGGCTTTATTAAAAATCTATTGTTATTTGTCACTGCAATCTAAAAGATATTGTTATGACTTTCAATAATCAATCTAATATTGCATATATAGATTTTTTTTCCTGTAGAAAATGAACAGAAAATTGCGTGTCATAGACCCAAATATGGGTGGCTTTAGATATTTGACCCTTAAATAAGAATGTTTTTGAAAAATAGTCTTCCTTACTTTTTAATTTATTAAAAGTATCATTTTGCCCCTCTACACCTCAAATATATTTTTAAACTTTCCATACTCATTAATCTCTCAAATTTTATTTTTTATTTTTCCTTTACTTTTATTATTCTAAATTTTTTTCACTTTTTTATTTTTTCCTTTAAATTTATTATTCTGTTTTTTATTTTTTTCAGTTTTTATTTTTTCCTTTAACTTTATTTTCATGTTTTAATTTATTTGTCTCAATCTTTATTTTTTTCCTCTTTTTCTTTTTCCTTAACTATTATCTATTTCTTCATTTTTTTCTTTTTAAAATTTATTTGTATTTAACCTTTATTTAGAGTTTTTTTATTTCTCTTTTTTTTTTTTTAAGATTTTTCTCAAATATTCATTCTCGTTGTTCATCTTTTTTCCTCATTTCTCAAATACTCTTTCTCTTGCTCCTCTTTATCTTCATTCGATTTCTCTCAAATCTTCAAACTCGATTAACAAAAAAAATGGTTGTTGCTTCTGATGAAGAAATAGAGCGTCTTTCGGTGGATGTTGCTTTCAATTATTTGAGACTTTTGCCTTCAAACTTAATTGACATCATTGTTGATGTAAGTTTCTACTAAATTCAGTTTATCATTTACATGTATTTTACATCAATGTCTGAAGAATTTTCTATCAGTCTATCTTCCTTTAAATATGTTTATTGTGAGCTAATTCTTGCCTCTAGGAAAAGAATTATAGAGGATCTATCAAATTATTACAGAACAAATTAGTGTCGACTCTTATCCATAGGGTAGTTGTTTTTTTGTGGGATAAGTCTTGCCTCTAGGGAAAGATTAATTGAACATCTGTTTAATTAATAAACAATATGGCAGGATCAATTATTGCCCATGAGGCATTATTTGTTTCTACGGGGGCTCAGTCTTTACGTCTATGTCAAGATTTATAGATCATCTACTGACTTAGTAATATTATGTACACATGATGAATGTTGAAGTCAAATATGTCAATAATTGGGTTTTTCAATTAAGTTTGTTTAACACTTTAATGTAACCACTTTGTTCTAATTTTGTAAAGTGAAATGACTTGAGAATTAGCTTACAATGAGGTACGATTAGGACTATTTTTCAGATAAACTTCAAAGTATCTGCGTTAGGCCAGTTATAACTTGTTTGCCTATTTTGTGCATGTTTTTATGTACGTCCCAGATACTGTGCTGCCAAAGGTATTAGTGTGTTACTTTATTCCTCCGGTCATTGTGCTTCTAAGCCTCCAGTTTTATGTTATTTACATTGTCAGTTAAGGCTAACTTTGAGTATCTATATATGTATTACTATAATTCTCTCCTTTTCAGACAGTGGAAAATTTGTGTGGAGGAGAAGATAGAAAGAGAAGGAGAGTGGGGTAATAGGAAAATAAGTCATTGATTGTAAGCAATTGAGGTAGTTGAGAAGTTACCTTTAAAAGAAAAATATTTTTGAACTAGTCAGCACATGCAACATTTAAGCAGTATACTGTTAATATTATTAGTTAGACTGTTGGATACTATCCTTGAAGCAATATCAGATCTCTTAGAGTCGATATACCCAACGTTTTGTTTTTATTGTCATATCGGGAGCTATCCATGTATTGCCTGATGGAAAATTGATAGTGGATTCATCTTGGATGATTGAGGTAGATGCCAGGTGATATATCTGAATGATAGAGCTAATAGAGCTAGAGTAGGAGCTACAACAACTATAACACAACACTTTTCTTAGTATTGAAATCTGTACATGACGAGTTGTAGAAAATTTGAAAGAGAAAAATACAAGTATGAACTGATGAGTGGTGAGGCTATTTGATTGATATTTATTGTCATCCCAAAGTACAATTAGCTATTTAAGTTGTATACGGTCTTTTTCATCCCTCAATTTGTAAGTAATTCAGAGTAATAATTGAATTTGTATAGTGTTGTAGGCTAAGATCGACCAAATAATGAAATAAATAATACTAACTCACTTTATGAAAGCATTGTAGGCCAGTGACAGCTTGTTTTCCCGTTTTGTGAATGTTTTTATGTGTGTCCCAGATAATGTGCTGCCAAAGGTGTTAGTGTGTTACTTTATTCCTTTTGTTCATTTTGGTCAAAAATCATCTCTATAAGATTCTAGCTTGGCTATTTGTGTTTTTTGGTCGTTTCCTCCGAACACTATTCTTATAAGCCTCCAGCTTCATGTTCTTTACATTGTCAATGTGCTAACTAGTTGGATTGGTTCCAGTTATTACTTAATTTACATATAATAAGAACTTTATAGCAGGCTATAGATTTTCCACTTTGTGATTATTGCTTAGCTTTTAGGAGAGAGCTAGCTTTGTGCACAGCTTCTCCAGCGCTTACCCTCAACGGCTCAACTTTGTCTCCAGCACTTGCTAAAGTTATTGGACCCTGGTGATGAGTTGAACTTGTACACACCTTGACTAATATTCCAATTCTGTGGGGTACCTGTCAATAACAAGCATCGGGTAACTCTATCCATCAAGGCTAGAATAGATAGAAAGAAATCACCTAGTATTTTTGTCTTTGCTGGATTTTGGACATGAGACCTCGTAGTTCTCAAACACTTCATTCTCCACTTGACCACAGTCCCACACCCTTACTCTTAGGCGAAACAAGGAAATACTTGCTCTTTTAATTATTATTCTTTTGATATTTGTGTTTTAATAACCAAAAAATATTGCAAGTTGATAATCCACGTAATGCAATGACTCTCAAAGGAGTGTGTTTAGTTTGGTTTACAGACTTGAATTTGGAGAACGTCTAGCTGTAGAAGGATAAAAATAGAATATTTAGTTGTTCACCCTATTATCATGAAAGTTTTTTCACAAGGAAATTTTATGGTTTTATTGAGTGTATTAAACATGTTTTTCTGTTTGGTTTAATTCATGTTTAGTTGTTGATTAGTTGAACTATGTTGAATTGCTTATATGAATGACGCCATGTTAAGGATTCATTTACATTGCGTAAGCGTGTAGAACTGAAAAAGTGAATAAAGAAGTTAGGACCTCCTTTTAGTAGAAGAAGTTGATTTTTTTTATTTATGTGTGAAGAAAAGCGATTAGAGAAAGGAACACCATGAATTGTTGCTTGTACTTATCTAAAACCTTACAGGACCGGTAATGAGATATAAAAGTGAAATCACTGGAAGCTTATTGAGTTAAGGTCTTCATTTTCAAAAAGAGTGAGAAGATCATGTATTTGGTCAAACTATTTGTATTTAATGTACATATTTGTGATTTCTGGTTCTTTTTTTGCCATTGTGCTTATAAGCCTCTAGCTTCATATTCTTTACATTGTCAATGTGATAACTAGTTGGATTGGTTCCATTTATTACTTAATTAACATATATATAATAAGCACTTAATAGTAGGCTATTGATTTGCCACTTTGTGATTATTGCTTAGCTTTTAGGAGAGAGCTGGCTTGTGTACATCTTCTCCAGCTTACCCTCAATGGCTCAACTTGTTCTCCAGCGCTTGCTGAAGTAGGCAGGAAAGTTGGGCACTTAATAATAGCTCATACACTTGTTTCTAGTCTTGTCTCTAGGTCAAAAATTATCGTTGTTGTGTGTAAACTGAAGATGATGAAAATTCGGCCTCCACCCCTTTGAACAATATTGTTTTAGTAGTTGATTGGCTAAATCTAGCTTCTACTTTGTAACTTTGATGTAAAGCTGTAAACTTTTTTATATGTTTAATTCTTGGAGTTCTACTTCCTTTTGCTTATTCTATGCTCTAGTTAGACTTTTTCTTTTAAATCGTTCAGCTGGGTAAATATATGTATAGAATTGGCTACCCCAAAATATCAAAGGTACTCTGGAAAAGGTTGAATGTTGACTTAGGCGAGGTGTCTATAAATCACAAGTAAGTAAAAGAGAGTGAATTTTTCCTTCGAAACAGAATAAACTTTCTAGAAATGCTTTGATGTGATTTATTACAAAGTAAATGGTGGAATTAAATATACAGTAAAGGAATGATGCATCAATTATGTACCCAAGCAAAGTTATTTGAATAGTTGAAAGAGTAAGAGAAACAGGTACATGATTCTTGCCATACCTGAAATGCAAAATTACAAAAGTTAAGCCACTTTACGTATCATGAGTCTACAATTGTATCAATAACCACCCATATTAGAATAGGGCTTATAGTGGGATAAGTTAGAAGAGAAGTAATGTTGTGGCACAGTTTGAGTTGTATCATAACATGCCCGAGTGCTTCGCCAACTATATTCCACTGTTAGCGATCATCTTACTTTGGTTACTTTTTTTATGTAATGAATGTGTTGTAATGCTCTTATTCAGCATTCTTTTTATTTTGTCGCAGCATTTGGACACAATATTCTACTACATGATGAAGAAGGCAAAATATGAACATAAAATTATTGTGAAGTTCACTACAATTGATTTTGTATTTAGAAACAAGATTGATGCTCTTTATCACGATTTTTTGAAAAATGGGAAAGATTTTTTTGCCATCCCCAAGAAACATGAGTTTGAGGAGTATATCAGAGGATTTTATTGTGAAGCAAACATACAGTGGAACAAGGTTAACTATGTGCTATTTTCAGTTTATGTTCCACGAGAAAAATCTGAACTTGAGAATTGGATTTCGGGAGTTTTTTACTTATTAGTCCATATATGTATACGACTTTAACCGTACAAGGCACAATGATAAAGTTGTTCAAAAAGTGATGTTACCTTACCAAACATTGATACCGTATTTTCTGAAAAGGTCAATTTCTATCTTGAGAAGGGAATTGACAACTCTGAAAATGACACTTTGCCGATAAAAATGGTTGATGAGCTACCACAAAAAATTCAATGGTATCTTATTGCATTTATTTGTTAAATATTCATTTCACTTCTTTGTTTTTTGTTTTCCATATATTCACGTACTATATTTGTTTTATATCACAGTGATTGTGGAGCATTTGTTTATGCGTTTGCTGAATATGTCATTCATGGTAGAGATATTCCTAAAGAGATTGACATTGGTTATGTTTGCATGAGGTATGGAGCTTTGTTGTGGGATTATGGAAAGAGAAAACTAGAAGCTGGTATAAATGACAACACTACAAAAAAAGTTAGCAGATTATTTTAAAAGGAAAAGAGGAAGAGGACGCACCAAGAGTAGTAGTTTAGTTTTGTAGTTATTGAAAATCACTGCACATGAACAATTTTTAGCAATTTTTATGCAATTATGTAAAGTTTAAATAGTCTTTTCAAATTGAATCGGCTATTTTTTATGCGATAACGTAAAGTATACAATGTAGAATGGCTACTGATTCATTTATTGGTATCTTTGTATATTTATGTTTTATTATCGAAGAATATTTTTTGCCTTTCCTTGTGGCAAGTCTTGCCCCTGAGGCAAGAGTTATTGAGTATCTTCTAAATTAGTAAACAATGTGGCAGGGCCAATTCATGCCCATGAGGTATAACTTGTTCCTATGAGGGCTGTTTTATCATTAATTATGTGCGACTGCTACATGAGTATTTTGAAAATTGTGAACTTTTCAATCACATTTTTCCTCGATTAAATGACATAAAACAAGAAACAGTTTAGACCTTGTAATCTAAGAGTCATCTACTCTTCCTCAGTAGTTGGTTCTCCACTTTTATTTATTTGGTTAGATTCTTGATTTTGTTGATTGGTATCATTTTTTTTTTTCTACTCGCAATTGAATACTCCCCCGTGCTTTTCTTTTTGTAATTTTTAATATTTATTGCTTTTGTTCTTGGCTTATAGTATTTTAGTTTTTGGTCTAGAAGATTGATTCTCATATGGTTGTAAGATTGTAATATTCCTATAAACATATTTTGTATGGTAGAGGAAGAATGTTCTTAGAAAAATTGTGAGTTGAACCACCTTTGAGGTCTAAGTCTTGCCTCTAGGGCAAGAGTTATAGATCATCTGCCAAATCATTATAGACTATGCTAGTGTCAACTCTTGCCCATGGGGCATAACTTGTTCCTTTGGGGTCTAAAAACCTTTCCTATTAGGCAAGACTTATAAATTATCTACCAAATTACTACACACTAATCTAGTATCAACGCTTGGCCATGGGGCATAACTTGTTCATTTGTTGTATTAATTTTTACCTCTAGGGCACGAGCTGTAGATCATCTGCCAAGTTATTACACACTAAGCTAGTGTCAACTCTTGCCCATAAGGCATAACTTGTTTCTTTGCGGCTTAAGTCTTGCCTCTAGGGCGAGTGTTGTAGATCATCTGCCAAATCATTGCAGAATAAGCTAGTGTCAACTCTTACCCATGGGGCGCAACTTGCTACATCTTGCCTTCAAGGCAAATTTTAAAGTGTATCCCGTGGAATTATTTACATCATATCTCTTGGGGGTGTAGTCCTTCCCCAAATCCTATTAATATGATATATTTTTATACATCAATATATAAAAAAATTTAACATGCTAAGTAATTTTTATAAACAATCAATAAGAAGGTATTGAGTTAAATACTTCACCACAATTTAAAACTTCATATAAATAAGAAGACATTCGTAATTGAAAGTCAAAAGTACTTGTTACTAACTAAAATAGGGGATCAAAAAATCCTATTATAACTGTTATTTTGATCCACCTTCTTGGATAAAAAGTAAAACTAATTATTTTTTTATTTTTCTTTTTGTATCTTCTTGCATATGGATGAAGGATAGGAGTGTAGTGATGTAACGCCCCAAATCTGGTACCCAAAATGCTACACGGTGCCTATGACCCTGAAGGAACACAAGCTAACCCATGACTGATATCTGTAACTAAGCACTAAATAATATACTGAAATTATGCAGAATACGTAAAAGCTGTAAGGCCATAAGGTTAAAAACTGAATAAACATCAGATAAAATAATGTATGGAAATGGTACAACAAATACCAAAACAAATCTGAAGTAACTGTCTGGCATGCTATAGTCTGAAAGCCTCTAAACTGTCTGAATAAGGAGTTGATGGGACAGGTCCCCAACTAACTCCGACTACTGAAATAAACTGAAAACTGAATTAGTAATGAAATCACCATGTCATCGAAGGATAAGGACTCACTGCTAACTCTGGTCGCTGAACTAGGATGCTACTGGTTCTTTGGAGCTCGTGCTTCTATACCGATGGTATAAGACACCATAGTGCAAATGTGTCAGTACTTTGAATATATTGGTATACAAGTGAGGTAGGCTGAATATAATAGGTTCATATGCATGAACAATACTAACTATTGACTTACATAAACATGAGAATACATTCATGACTACATAACTGTAACTGAGATCGTGATAGGACTGAATACTGAGTCTACTGATATTGACCCCTAAGTCGCTGATAAGTGAGAAATACTGATACTGTATTACTAAATATTGAGGGACTGATACTATGTTACTGATACATGAATAACTATTTCTAATAGTTCTGATTATGATGAACTGGTCTGTTTGACCGTATCTGACAGTCCTGAAGCTGAATACTGATAACATAAGTTCTGAGAACTAATATAACTAATAACATGAGTGACAGTATCTGAAAGTCCTGAATCTAATGGAACTAGCTGAGTTCTGTACTGTATTTGAATTTGACTGTATCTGACAGTCCTAAAAGCTGAAGAACTATTTGAGTTCTTTTACTGAGACTGAGATTGTGGAAGGTAATCCTCTAACTGACAAGCCCCGAAACTGAACTGGTTGGGTCCAACCTATAATCCCAGATGGAAGGGTGTCAATACTGTGCCACGGGTAAAGACCTGTTATGAGTATACCCTCGCTGATAGGGAGCTCTTCTGTCAACCCCTCCTAGTAGGTAACCCAAATGAGATGTATAGATTTCCCAAAATGCATAGGGTGTATCTCAACCTACGCTGGCTACGTAGTTCAGGAACACGAGGATTGCTTCTAAGGATCATACCCTCCACTGAATAATAGATGAGTCCCCATCCTTCGGTTCTCTCGGTGTTGAATCCTACTCCCAATTGAATAGACACTGAACTAATTAACTAAACTAACTGATTAATTGATGGTATCATTTAGCGGACCTAAAAATAAATTTACTGAGTTTTGTTGACCGGTGGAATGCTACTGAGATCTGAGGACTGACTGAGAGTACTGAAGTTACTGAAACTTACTAAGAATACTGAGATCACGGAGATTACTAAACTACTGAGATTACTGAGATTACTGAGATTTCCTGAGTCACATGACTTACTGAGTGCTATGGATCGTGACTTTTCTGAGAGTATCGTGAAAACACGACATGGTTCTAGGCACACAGCTAAGTTGTCGGGTACAAGTACCCCCTGGACTCGACGGAAAGAAACTGTCATAACATGACTTACTCAAACACATGACCAACAACATAATTCATAATTCATATATTGAAGCACTTCATCAAACATATGATATGCATAAACTTGTACATAAATGGGAATTTCATAATATCATGCTAGTTTGTCACTTTTCCTTCATATAGGCATTCAATCAAGCACATGGTA
This sequence comes from Capsicum annuum, assembly GCF_002878395.1. Lineage (NCBI taxonomy): Eukaryota > Viridiplantae > Streptophyta > Magnoliopsida > Solanales > Solanaceae > Capsicum > Capsicum annuum. The sequence continues at coordinate 174,889,264 of NC_061122.1, read as the reverse complement.
GGCACAGTATATGTAAACAACATTGTAAAACAATTAGACATCATGGTTCAATTCCAATTTTATCATTATAGGGTTTAATCATAAGTTCACATGAATATACATCTATACTAATCAATTCCACATAAAATTTATCACCCAACATGGATTAGAATTTAATTAATCATTCTCAACATAAATAAAACAAACCCAACATGAAACTCATAAAGAAATCCATAAAGTTGAAGTTGGAAAAAAGATTCTTGGGCTTCATGGACGTAAAGAGTCCATGAATGAACACTACGCATACCTTGGTTCATAAATACACGAAGATTAATGGGGGAAATTCTAGAACTTGAATCTTCTATGAAAAACCCTAATGTGTTCTTGAGAGGATTTTGAGAGAATAGAGTATATTTTGGTGCAATAGAGGCTCAAATCCCTGTTTTTGAGCTTATATAGGGTAGGGAAATTGATACTTTTAACCCTAGGACACATATTTTAATTCTTGTGAAAATTTCCCAATTTTCATCCTTGGCGCGACGCGCCACTATCGCGCCAAGTCACTAGAATTGGATAATTAGAAATCTACATGATGGTGCGATACGGAGCTATCGCGTTGCCACCTTGTTTGAAACCTGGAAGTTTGGAGCGATGTGACACTATTGCAGAGCAATACTGGAAATTGATACTTCCTATTTGAGCTATCTCTGTGACTCGCTGAAGGCTCAGGTGATACACTGTCTCACTAAAAAGGCTCTAACTCTTCACCCGGTGTTGAATTTGGATGAATTTGACATCGATGGAAAGCTTATTAAATTTCTCACATGACAAAAAGTGAAAATCTTAAAAATACCACATGTACAAAAGTGGATTCATCTATTAAAGAAAGCTTCTAACATTCTTGGTAAACTTTTCAAGCTAGGAAAAATATGAGGCATTACAATATCTTCCCCTTGAGAATATTTTTCCTCAAATGAGACTGAGTGAGAGGGAAAGAATACAAACTAATGTATATACTGAACATGACTGGCTGGAACATGATTTCATGACTGACATGACTGATGACTGAATATAACATAATGAACATGCATATCTGATGCATGACTAATAAGCTGAATTCATGCATATCTGATGCATGGATAATTGACTTATGAATACATGACTGAATGTTTTGATGAACTAAATTTCTCACAGTGAGAAGGCATATCTAATGCATGACTACATAACTGAACTGTGAGAAGGCATATCTGATGCATGACTACATAACTGAACTGTCAGAAGGCATATCTGATGCATGACTACATAACCGTATTGGTATATAAATGCATGACTGAATATGCAAGAGTACTTAGTACCAAATTTGTAATGGGGATCTAAGCATAAACTGAATACCATATTTGTAATGGTAGTTTGAACATAAAACTGAGTAAGTTTAAGAAAACTGTTACGTAACTAAAAGGCACTGATGACCCCATGATTATGCTAGAAGTATGCATGAACGAGGACCTGAGAACATGACTGAGGCTGAAACATGGCATATAAACTAAATTTCGTAAACTGATTCGAGCCCTTAAATACATGGCTCACGATTGAGATTCAAACTTGAGGGTTAACTTTTGAGTATACCCTACTTCAAAATGGATTCATTTTGTGAGAAGAGAATGGGATGCTTATGTTATAAATGTTCAGGGGATCATAGCATATCTCCCCCTTAGGATACTAGATCCCTCTAGGAATACTGCCTTGGCTGAGCCACTGAGGGGAAACTGAGGCGATACACAAGGTACCTAGTATTTGAATCATGATTGATTATCTAAGATATGAAACTTGAGGCCTGATACATCATCTAAGATGAAGAAACTAAGCTTCATGCATGCAACTGAGACTACTGAAAGATTTACGAGGTGCTGAGCACAAATGCGTAAACATACTAACTTATCTGATTAACTGGATAACTAATAGTTGAATACTGGGTATGAGAGACTGGTCTGTACTTAGTCTGAATAACTGGACTAAGGCTGTAAAACGTTATACATAGGAGATAATGATTGACTGGATAACGTGAGTTAACTGAGAATGAATGAGCAAAACTACATCACCTCAAGAATGTAAGGCTAGATGTATATCATAGTTTAGAAATATTCTATAGTCTGAGGTACTAAAACACTACTAATTAAGTCACTAATAGCTGTAGCATTGGTCAAGAAAGTCTGGAACTGAACTGAGTTTCTGATCTAATTACTGAACTGAAGTTGGTATTATAACTAAAATAGTAACTGAGATTCTAACTGGAACTGAATGCTGGGTTCTGATAATTGAGGTTTAAAATGATATTGAAGTACTGAGACAGGATACTGATAACTACTTGGGTAAATATTGGCATAGGCAAGGATCTGATGCTCAAATAAATACTATATCAACCTGAACAATAGACTAACGCCTAAGGAATAGATTACCAACACTATGGATTTATCAAGAGATTTAAACTGAAGGTATGCATGACGTAATCTGAGCTTGAATGATCACTAGGAGTAGAGCATGAGTCATGTGGACTGAACATATGGTAAAATATGACATGAGTGTCTGAGTTATGAGATGCATGACTTAAGTTAGAAATTTTTATATTCATAGAACATGGCTCATACTACTGAGGGTGTTGGAACCCGTCCTGCTAGGAATTCGACACGCACACGATCCTATGGGAAATATATGAAACATGCGTAGGTAAGGTGATGACTGTGGTACAAAACAATTACACTGAGATAAGATTAGGTCGGGAATCATCTTCCCTAAGTGATTACCTACACATACTGGAACTATAACTAGAATTTGAAGGATTGACTTTCTAACCCTATGGTTTAACTGTTGTGCAAGGTTTCAAAAGAAAAAGGAACTCATGAATATGAAGAAGTGCGAACATGCAAATGAGAGATCTATAACATACCCGTGACTGTATCAGGAGGATTTTCTTGATTCTGCCAGGACCGAAGTGCATAGAGTCTGCTTGGGCATTGCCCACTGATAGCGCTGGAATTGGCACCCCACTGATTCAGGTGACTAGACTAAAATGATGAGCGGAGATAACTCTGATAACTTGAATGGGGGCAGTCTCTGACCTTGTGACCTAACTCATCACAACCGAAATACACACCACTGCCGATTCTACACACACCCTTATGATGCTTACCACAGTCTACGCAAAATAGATGAGTAAGAATCCTGCTCTCACTATTCTGAGCCTTGGAACCTGATGCCCCATTTCTATGGTCAGTTCTTCACTTTGGTACTGAGGTACTAGCTGAAGAGTGAACTGGGGATGAATATTTCTGACACAACTGAGAACGGTTACCACCTTGTGACCCATGCTGTGCAAAACTATAACTACCTATTCTGGCTTTCTCATTTTCTCTCTCCTTCTTCTTAAGATTATGCTCCTCCATCTATTGGGAATATATAATAAGCCTAGTATGTCCATTTCACCAATCAACATTGCAGTCCTGCACTCCTTAACCATTCTACCTGATACCCCTGACATAAACTTACTCATTTCGGATCTGGTATCTGCTACTACATGGGAAGCGTACCTGGCTAACTGAATAAACTTGAGGGAGTATTCTTTTACGCTCATTGTACCTTTTCTGAGATTGATGAACTCTAACACTTTAGCCTCCTTCTGTTCTATGGTAAAAAACCTATCTAAGAAAGTTATAGCGAACTCTTCCTACTCTATGGGCTCTGTATCTGTACCCCTGTCTACCTTTCATAATTTATACCATATATGGGCTACATCTTGTAGCTGATAGGTGTCTAACTCAACGCTCTCACTGGAAGTCACTCCCATGATGTCTGTGACTTTTTAAACCTAATTGAGGAACTCCTGTGGATCCTTTTCATACTTGAAATCGGTAAATAGAGAAGAATTCATTCAGGTGAAGTCCCGAATCCTAACAATAGTGGTACCTAAAATGCTACACGATACTTATGACCCCAAAGGAACACAAGGTAACCCATGACTGATATCTGTAACTAAGCACTGAATAATATACTAAAATTATGCAGAATACGCAAAAGCTGTAAGGCCATAAGGTTCAAAACTAAATAAACATCAGATAAAACAATGTCAAGAAATGGTATAACAAATACCAAAACAAATCTAAAGTAACTGTCTGGCATGCTATAGTCTGAAAGCCTCTAAATTGTCTGAATAAGGAGTTGATGGGACAGGTCCCTAACTAACTCTGACTGCTGAAATAAACTTAAAACTAAATTATTAATGAAATCATCATGTCCTCGAAGGATGATGACTCACTACTAACTCTGGTCGCTGAACTGGGATGCTACTGGTTCTTTGGAGCTCGTCCTTCTAAACCTATGGTATAAGACACCATAGCACAAATGTGTTAGTACTTTGAATGTACTGGTATGAAAATGAGTTACGCTGAATGCAATAGGTTCATATGCATGAACAGTACTAACTAACTGACTAACATGAATGTGAGAATACATACATGACTACGTAACTATAACTAAGATCGTGATAGGACCGAGTACTAATATTAACCCCTGAGTGTTGATAAGTGAGAAAAAATGATATTGTATTACTGAATATTGAGGGACTGATACTATGATACTGATACATGAATAACTATTTCTAATAGTTCTAATTATGAAGAACTGGTCTGGTTGACTGTATCTGACAGTCCTGAAGCTGAATACTGATAACATGAGTTATGAGAACTGATATAACTGATAACAATAGTGATTGTATCTGACAGTCCTGAATCTGATAGAACTAGCTGAGTTTCATACTGTATCTAAATTTGACTATATCTGACATTTCTAAAATCTGAAGAACTATATGAGTTCTTTTACTGAGACTGAGACTAAGACTGTGACTGAGACTGTGGGAGGTAATCATCTAACTGACATACCTCGTAACTGAACTGGTGGGGTCTAACATGTAACCCTAGCTGGAAGAGTGATTACACCGTGCCATGGGTGAACACCTGTTGTGAGTATACCCTCGCTGATAGGGATCTCTTTTGTCAACCCCTCCTAGTAGGTAACCCAAATGAGATATATATTTATATATCCCTAAACATGTAGGGTGAATCTCAACCTACGCTGGCTACGTAGTTTTGGAACACAAGGATTGCTTTTAAAGATGATACCCTCCACTGAATAACAGATGAGTCCCCCTCCTTGGGTTCACTCGGCGCTGAATCCTACTCCCAACTAAATAGACACTAAAATGATTAACTAAACTGAACTAATTAACTGATAGTATTATTTAGCGGAGCTAAAATTGAATTTACTATGTTCCGTTGACCGACAGATGCTACTAAGATCTGAGGACTGAATAAGAGTAGTAAAGTTACTGAGACTTACTGGGAATACTGAGATCACGGAGGTTACTAAACTAATGAGATTACTAAGATTTCTGAGATTTCCTGAGTCACATGACTGACTAAGTTCTATGGATCATGACTTTTTTGAGAGTATTGTGAAAACATGACATGGCTCTAGGCACACAGCTAATTTGTCGGGTACAAGTACCCGCAGGACTCGATGGAAAAAAACTGAGATAACATGACTTATTTGAACACATGATCAACAACACAATTCATAACGGTCATTTCTACGTAAAACGGATGAGTAAGCATCCTGCTCTCACTATTTTATCCTTGGAGCCTAATGCCCTATTTCTATGGTTATTTCTGAACTTTGGTACTGAGGCATTAGCTGAAGAGTGAACTGGGGATGAATATTTCTAACACAACTGAGAACGGTTACCACCCTGTGACCCATGTTGTGCAAAACTATAACTACCTATTCTGGCTCTCTTATTTTCTCTCTCCTTCTTTCTAAGCTTCTTCTCCTCCATTTGTTGGGCATATATCATAAGCCTAGATATGTCCATGTCACCAATCAACATCGTAGTCCTGCACTCCTTAACCATTCTACCCGATACCCTTGACATAAACTTACTCATTCTGGATCTGCTATCTGCTACTACATGGGGAGCGTACCTGGCTAACTGAATAAACTTAAAAGAGTATTCTTTTACGCTCATTGTACCTTATCCGATATTGTTGAACTCTAATACTTTAGCCTCCTTCTACTCTATGGGAAAGAACCTATCTAAGAAAGTTGTAGTGAACTCTTTCCACTCTATGGGCTCTGTATTTGTACCCCTGTCTACCTTCCACTATTTATACCACATATGGGCTACATCTTATAGTTGATAGGTGGCTAACTCTATGCTCTCACTGGAAGTCACTCCTATAATTTATGTGCCTTTCTGAACCTAATCAAGAAACTTCTGTGGATCCTCTTCAGACTTAGAACCGGTGAATAGAGGAGGATTCATTTGGGTAAAGTCCCAAATCCTAACTGCAGTAGAATTTTCCATTGGGTTGGCTGGAACAGCAGCTGGCCATTTATTCTGGGCTGCGACTGAACTGGCTAGAGTAGTGAATGCAGTCCTGAATTCTGCATGAGAGACATGCTCATCTAGAGGATCTAGTTGGATGGGATGAGGTGCTGACTGATTTCTATTTCCCAATTCGCTAGCCCTTTTGGGAGGCATGATCTATGAACGAAGGGAAAAAGTGGATTAGACTGAGAGTTTAACTTTAAGCCTATGCTCACTGGCATAACATGAATACTGAAAGAAGGGAAACTATTCCTAAAACATCTCATAGCCTCCTGCACATAAGTGTGGTGTATGACATACGCATGTACAAGACTCTACTAGATACCATTTTTCAAACTTCCTAGAACACTATTAAACCTCAGGCACTGATACCAAGTTTGTAACACCCTGAATCTGGTATCCGAAATGCTACACGATGCCTATGACCCTGAAGGAACACAAGTTAACCCATGAGTGATATTTGTAACTAAGCACAGAATAATATACTAAAATTATATGGAATACGTAAAGACTGTAAGGCCATAAAGTTCAAAACTGAATAAAAATCAGATAAAACAATGTCTGGAAATGATATAATAAATACCAAAACAAATCTGAAGTAACTGTCTAGCATGCTATAGTTTGAAAGCCGCTAAACTATCTGAATAAGGAGTTGATAGGACAGGTCCCCAACTAACTCTGACTACTAAAATAAATTGAAAACTAAATTAGTAATGAAATTATCATGTCCTCAAAGGATGAGGACTCACTGCTAACTTTGGTCGCTAAACTGGGATACTACTGGTTCTCTGGAGCTCGTGCTTCTAAACTTATGGTATAAGACACCATAGCACAAATACGTCAGTACTTTAAATATACTAGTATGCAAGTGAGGTAGGTTGAATGCAATAGGTTTATATGCAATAGTCATTGATAAGTGGGAAAGATGGATACTGTATTACTAAATACTGACGGACTGATACTCTGTTACTGATACATACATAACTATTTCTGACAGTTCTTATTATGAAGAACTGGTCTGGTTGACTGTATCTGACAGTCTTGAAGTTGAATACTGATAACATGCATTCTGAGAACTGATATAACTGATAACATGAGTGACTATATCTGACAGTCCTAAATTTGATAGAACTAGCTGAGTTCCATACTGTATCTGAATTTGACTATATCTGACAGTCCTAAAATTTGAAGAACTATTTAAGTTCTTTTACTGAGACTGAAACTGACACTATGGGAGGTAATCATCTAACCGATATGCCTTGGAACTAAACTGGTAGGGTCCAACTTGTAACCCCAGCTGGAAGGGTGTCAATACTGTGCCACGAGTAAAGACCTATTATGAGCATACCCTCGCTGATAGGGAGCTCTTTAGTCAACCTCCCCTAGTAGGTAACCCAAATGAGATGTATATGTATATATCCCTAAACACTTAGGGTGCATCTCAACCTACGCTGGCTATGTAGTTCTGGAACACAAGGATTACTTCTAAGGAACACACCCTCCACTGAATAACAGGTGAGTCCCCATACTTGGGTTCACTCAATACTGAATCATACTCTCAACTAAATAGACACTGAACGGATTAATTGATGGTATCGTTTAGCAGAGATAAAACTAAATTTACTGAGTTTCGTTGACCGATGGAATGCTACTGAGATCTGAGAACTGACTGAGAGTACTGAAGTTACTGAGACTTACTGGGAATATTGTGATCATGGAGGTTACTAAACTACTGAGATTACTGAGATTTCTAAGATTTCCTAAATCACATGACTGACTGAGTTCTATGGATCGTGACTTGTCTGAGTGTATCATGAAAATATGACATAGATCTAGTCACACAGCTAAGTTATCGGGTACAAGTACTCCCAGGACTCGATGGAAAGAAACTGACATAACATGACTTACTCGAATACATGACCAACAACACAATTCATAATTCATATATTAAATAACTTCATCAAACATATGATATGCATAAACTTGTACATAAATGGGGATTTCATAATATCATGCTAGTTGGGCATTTTTCCTTCATATAGGTATTCAATCAAACACATGGTAGGCATAGTATATGTAAACAACATTGTAAAATAATTAGACATCATGATTCAATTCTAATTTCATCATTATAGGGTTTAATTGTAAGTTCACATGAATATACATCTATGCTAATCAATTCCACATAAAATTGATCACCCAACAAAGATTAGAATTCAATTAATCATTCTCAACATAAACAAAACAAACCCAACAAGAAACTCATAAAGAAATCCATAAGTTGAAGTTGGAAAAGAGATTCTTGGGCTTCATGGACGTAAAGAGTCCATGAATGAACACTACGAATACCTTGGTTCGTAAACACACGAAGATTGACGAAGGAAATTCTTGAACTTGAATCTTCCATGTAAAGCCTTAATGTGTTCTTGAGAGGATTTTGAGAGAATAGAGTATATTTTAGTGTAATGAAAGCTCAAATTCGTGTTTTTGAGCTTATATAGGGTAGGAAAATTGACCCTTTTAACCCTAGGACACATATTTTAATTCTTGTGAAAATTTCCCAATTTTCATCCTTGGTGCGACGCGCCACTATCGCGCCAAGTCACTGGAACTGGACAATTGGGAATTTTCAGGTGGCGTGATACGGAGCTATCGCGTTGCCACCTTGTTTGAGACCTAGAAGTTTGGCGTGACATGCTACTATTGCGGAGCAACACTGGAAATTGACAATTGTTATTTGAGCTATCTCCGCAATGCGCTGAAGACTCAGGTGATACACTGCCTCACTAAAAAGGCTCTAACTCCTAACCCGGGTATCGGATTTGGATGAATTTGACATCAATGAAAAGCTTATTGAATTTCTCACATGACAAAAAGTGAAAATATTAAAAATAACATGTGTACAAAAGTGGATTCGTCTCTTAAAGAAAGCTTTTAACATTCTTGGGAAACTTTTCAAGCTAGAAAAAGTATGGGGTATTACAAGTGACAATTTGATCTGTTATGCTCGGTTCTTTTGCATTTTGAACATCTGTAATTATTTCTTGAAGATTCTATCCTACAAGGATATCTGGATGTTTGACTTCTCCTAAGAAGAACCTCCGTATCTAGGAGTTTTGTGATCAGATCTTTTATGTTATCTGGAATAATCCATAATGTTGTGCTTCCAACTAGTAGGATTTCTCCCTGCTATGTTTGCAGCCAAGATTGTCTTCATAACTAATGAGAACAATAGCTAGACTTGTTCATATGTTTACTGTTTATCATTGTAATTGCATGGGTGCATGGTATTTCATCTGTTTGAAATACCAAGCATTGACAAGTCCTACTCTTTAGGTTTACAATATATTCAACTCCTTCTTCTCTTACAGCAAATCTTGTTGCATCAATGGGATCAACCTGTAAATAAATAACTTATAGTGAAACATCTAGTATATAAGAAGAATCAGCCATACAGAGCAATCAATCATACATAGGGGACGAATCTTGAGGCAACCAAAAAATAGCTACAATCAAGCATATAACATCAAATCAAAATCTAATATTGAACTAATCAAAAATCTAATAATAAGTGACCAATAATAAGGAGTCACAATTAAGGTTCTATTTCAAAATGGAAGAGAAGGGCCAATATAGGAGATAGTTAGAGTTTTGATGCTTGGCTTGGTTAGGAAAAGTGCAGGAAAAGGATCTGTCATCCAAGGAATGAGCTTTCAAAGTCAAATTCCCTGTATTATATGAAAAAGACAGAACCTTGCTCAGGAACAGCAGCTAATTCAATAGTGATGCTTCCAACATATGAGCAGGAGAATCAGCTATAAATAAATCGATATAAAACAGATATTGCATCTAACCTAGGAGTAGAATCAACTAAGGTAGTGAAATATCTAGTATATGAGCAGAATCAGCCATACAGAGTAATCAAACATACATAAGGGATGAATCTTGAGGCAACTGAAAAACAGCTACAATCAAGCATACAACATCAAATCACAAATAATCACACAGCTATGAGTAGAAGCAATGGAACAGAAGCAACACAACACATATTTCGCGTACGAATCTCAAAAAAATAAAAAAAAACTAGTAATAAATCACAAATAACAGTAAACCAGCTATATATAATCTGCAATCAAAAAACACTAATAGTATATTTTCCTATTATCAAAATATAATTTCAATTCCTTACTTTTAATTTTAAGGCGGCTTGAATCTTGTCAGTCACCTCCACTTTCACCCAACGTGTGATATCATGAAAGTTGCCTTGCGCTTTTATTTTTCTTTCATAAAATTATCTTTGTAACTTGTTCTGAATGTAATCGATCAATCCCAGTATTGGCAGTTACCTTGCTTTTCTCAGTACCATATTCATGGACTCCACGTTATTAGTCATAAGCATACTGTACCTTCTGTTGGTATGAAACGAACGAGCCCATCTTTCTGGTTCTTCTTCTTTCAAGTACTCTATAATAACTTTGTTGACTTTTTCTATCTCATTCATAAAAGTATAAAATTCAGTTGATTTGTATGTTGTTGTTGCACTGTAGAAGACTGATAGAACCACATTGAGAAGTATTTTTTCTTAAATTCTTCTCCATGTGATAGATGCATCCCATGCTGACAGTCTTGATAGACATTTGCGATTGCATTTGCAATGGCTAGGAGACGATTTGATAGAATAGACAATTATTCAAATACCTCAATTGTATTTCTTAACTGATTGAAGAACTAGTTATAAGACTTATTATTTTCTGAGTCTGCAATTCCAAAAGTCAAAGAAAATATGTTGTTATTTCCTTCCTTTGACACTGCTATCATGAGGACACCACGATATTTTAATTTCAAAAAAGTTGCATCGACCATTATTACCGGTCTACAGTTGGTCCATCCAATGATTGAAGTACCATAAGAAAAAAATGCATATTAAGATCTGTGTTGAGCAAAAGAATATTAGTAATAATTTGCATTTGATGTTTATAATCAGAGTACAATAATTTTCTAAACTAAGTCTTGCCCATGAGGCAATAGTTACATATATGTTAATAATCTAATTAGTGCAATTAAAGAATAAACATTTGCCTCTTGAGAAAAAGTTTTCAACTTCAACAGTATAGCATTTGTACAATAATTTTTTAAACTGAGTCCTGCCCATGATGCAAGAGTTCCATCTATGTTAATAATCTAATAAGTGCAAATAAAGGATAAACTTTTGCCTCTTGGGAAAAAGTTTTCAATTTCAACAATTTTTTAAACCAAGTCTTGCCCATGAGGCAAGAGTTACATATATATTAATAATCTAATCAGTGAAATTAAAGAATAAACTTTTACCTCCTGGGCAAAAGTTTTCAATTTTAATAATTTTTTAAACTAAGTCTTGCACATGAGGTAAAAGTTGCATATATGTTAACAATCTAATCAGTGAAATTAAAGAATAAACTTTTGCCGCTTGGGTAAAAGTTTTCAATTTCAACAGTATAGCATTTGTACAACAATTTTCTAAACTAAGTCTTGCTCATAAGGCAAGAGTTCCATATATGTTAATAATCTAATCAGTGCAAATAAAGGATAAACTTTTGCCTCTTGGGCAAAAGTTTTCAATTTCAATAATTTTCTCAACTAAGTCTTGCCTATAAGGCAAGAGTTGCATATATATTAATAATCTAATCAGTGCAATTAAAGAATAAACTTTTGCATCTTGGGTAAAAGTTTTCAATTTCAATAGTATAGCATTTGTACAATATTTTTCTAAACTAAGTCTTGCCCATGAGGTAGAGTTGCATATATGTTAATAATCTAATCTATGAAATTAAAGAATAAATTTTTGCCGCTTGGGCAAAAGTTTTCAATTTCAACAGTATAGCATTTGTAAAATAATGTTTTAAACTAAGTCTTGCCCATGAGACAAGAGTTCCATATATGTTAATAATCTAACCAGTGCAAATAAAGGATAAACTTTTGCCTCTTGGGTAAAAGTTTCCAATTTCAACAATTTTCTAAACTAAGTCTTGCCCATGAGGCAAGAGTTGCATATATGTTAATAATCTAATCAGTGCAATAAAAGAATAAACTTTTGCCTCTTGGGAAAAAGTTTTTAATTTCAAGAGTATAGAATTTGTACAATAATTTTCTAAACTAAGTATAATACTCTGTATTTCCCTAGCATAATCTAAGTCCCAATACACGAGTATTCATATATAAAAAATTTTAAATATTCATTAATTTTAGTTTAGAGTCTTCCATTACGTAGGAAATTGAATTACCTTTCCAACGATATAAAATTTACCAAAATCTGATAACCAAGTAAGAAGTTGTGGCGATTTTAAGTTTCAGTCGTTAAACACCGTCATTTTAACCCTTAGCACATCATGGAGCCAGTCTAAATGACTATTGGAAATTTTTAGTGAAGGAGCGCAATCTTGGCGCGTCGTGCCAAAGGCCAAATTGGCATTTGGTAGTTTCCAGTGTCTCTCCGCGATTCCATTGCTTCCCAGTGAGCTTCCAGGTCACAAACAAGATGGAAACGCGATTTCACTGCGTCGTACCACCATGCATTTTCTAAATTATCCCTTTTTCATTGGCTTGGCATGATAGTGGCGCGTCGCACCAAGACCAAAAATCAGAAATTTTTCCAGTTTTGCAATTTAATATTCCAGGGGGCGTTTGGTCTTTTCCCATGGCCCCAAATCTGCCTAAACACGGGATTTAACCCTAAGAGAGCATTATTTGCTCACTTTTGGTCTAATCTTTCAAATTAAAATCAACTCTCCTCAAGAACAAGAACTCTAACTCTCAAGAATCAAGGCAAAATCTCTAGAACTCACCATTAATCCTTCCAAATTCATTATCCCAGGTATGTTAGATGTTCATCCATGAATTTCTTTCATCCATGGAGTTTAAGCATCCCATTTAAATTACAAATTATGATTTTTCAAGTTATTTTATTTTAAATTGTGATTTCACCCATGAATCTCCATGTACTATTGATTTTACACCATGATTCAATGAAATTATTATTGTTATTCAATCCTCCATATTTTAATATTATTATTTATTAAATTAAACCATGATTTAATAGTATTATGTCGAATTCATGCTATTTCTATAAGTTTCATGACATTCCTATGATTGTTTTAAACCATGAACTACAAGTGTTTGATAAAATGCCTACAAGAGTGATTGATTTAATAAAAGTCTTCATGCTTTGTCCCTCAAGCTTTAGTATCTTTTTACCACTGTTGTTTTTGAGTCCTGGGGTATTGAATACCCAAAAATCATAGTTTTTTATATAGTGTAGTCTCAGTACATTACAGAATAGTCTTCAGAACATACTATGAGCATTATCAGAATAGTCAGATATCAGTCAGTTAAACTCAGAACAGTCTAGTATTTCAGTATTTTTCAGTTGGGAGTAGGATTTAGCACCGAGCGAGTGTAGGGGTGGCAGCTTCCCCATCAGATAGGCAGAGTCTTTAGTAGCAGTCCCTATACTCCAAAACTATGAAGCCAACGTGACTATCTCGCAGGGGTCACCCGTCAGTTCAAGATTGACACCCTTATTCCTTTGAAAATTATATCAGTTTTGTAGATCCACACAGCCAGTGTTAGTACTTGTGGCACGGTATTAACACCCTTTCAGCTGGGGTTATATGTTGACCCCGATTAGCTCAGATTAGGGCATGTCAATTAGATGATACCTCCCACAGTCTCAGCCACAATCTCAGTCACAGTCTCAGTTACAGTCCTAATCCAGTAATCAGTTCAGACATTTAGTATTAGTGTTGTTTAACCAAAGCATACAGATGTTAGTTATTTTAGTATTTTAGTTTATAGATTTTACTCATTTTATGTTATGTGATTGGTCATGCATCCTCAGTATCTATAAATTTTTATGTATCTTCAGTATTTACAGATTTTCATGCATTTCCAGTGTTTACAGATCTCCACATATTCCCAGTACCTATAAATTCACACTCTCTATTCAGTACTCTATGCTTTACATGGATATTCAGTTAATTATTAGTTCTGTTAATGAAACCATGCATATCAGCCTACTTTATTCAGCATACCAGTACATTTAAGGTGCTGATTGCATATCTTTTATTTTGCTATATGATATATTATATCATAGGTTCTAACGCTCAGTTCCTGACTCGCGATTAGACTTATCAGATCCTCAGCAATAGCAGTAGTGTGTCCTCATACTTTGAGGACAAGCTTATTTTATTTCATGTCTCAGTTTAGTAGTTAGTTAGAGTTAGTTGAGGCCTATCCCATCAACTCACAGTCATTTAGTTTTAGAGGCTTATCAGACATTAGAGTCAGTTATTCAGTATTCAAACATTACAGTTAGTTATTCAGTTTGTCAGTATTTTATCAGATTCAGTCAATTATTTCTATAGACTCATATTTTAGTTTTGAATTTAGTTATTAAAACCTTATGGCAGGTCAATATTCTTCCGTATTTATGATCATGTTATCCAGTGCTAATAGCAGGTACCAGATCATGGGTTAGCTTGTGGTCCCTCGAGACTGTAAGCACCGTGTGATGCCCAGGGTGTGCTCTCGGGGCGTTACACTAAGTCTCGCCCATGAGGAAAGAATTGCATATATGTTAATAATCTAATCAGTTAAATTAAAGAATAAACTTTTGCCTCTTGAGCAAAAGTTTTTAATTTCAACAGTATAACATTTGTACAATAATTTTCTAAACTAAGTCCTGCCTATGAGGCAAGAGTTCCATATATGTTAATAATCTAATCAGTGCAAATAAAAGATAAGCTTTTGCCTCTTGGGCAAAAGTTTTCAATTTCAATAATTTTCTAAACTAAGTTTTCCCATGAGGCAAGAGTTTCATATATGTTAATAATCTAATCAGTGCAATTAAAGAATAAACTTTTACCTATTGGATAAAAGTTTACAATTTCAACAGTATAGCATTTGTACAATAATTTTCTAAACTAAGTCTTGCCCAAGAGACAAGAGTTGCATATATGTTAATAATCTAATCAGTGAAATTAAAGAATAAACTTTGCCTCTTGGGCAAAAGTTTTCAATTTTAATAGTGTAGCATTTATATAATAATTTTCTAAACTAAGTCTTGCCCATGAGGAAAGAGTTCCATATATTTTAATAATCTAATCAGTGCAAATAAAGGATAAACGTTTTCCTCTTGAGCAAAAGTTTTCAATTTCAATAATTTTCTAAATTAAGTCTTGCTCATGAGGCAAGAGTTGCATATATGTTAATAATCTAATCAGTGCAATTAAAGAATAAACTTTTTCTCTTGACAAAAGTTTTCAACTTCAACAGTATAGCATTTGTACAATAATTTTCTAAACTAAGTCTTGCCCATGAGGCAAGAGTTGCATATATGTTAATAATCTAATCAGTGCATTTAAAGAATAAACTTTTGCATCTTGGGAAAAAGTTTTCAATTTTAACAGTATAGCATTTGTACCTGTTCTCATCGTCCCTCTTTATGTTTGTGTATCTGTCTGTGTTGTTTTCTTTCATCATGTAAAGATACGATGACAACTTATTGTAGTTTTCTTCAGTGTTTTTTCTTATCACCGTATAGGCATGTTGTATCGCTTGCCATCCTTTGTTGTAAGATATCATTATTTCATATTTTCTTCTCATTTCATCTACCACAAAGTTTGGTGTGATTACATTACTAGAGTCACACACAAGCTCTAGTATGTGGTCACATATGACCTTTGATGTCGCATTTCTGTGGTCGGACGTTATGAAATCAACCGAGCAACTGCGAGCCTTTTCATATGTAGTAACCTGAAAGAGCAAAGAATCAGCAATCTTCGAGGCATGAAACCGCCACACGCAGTTGTCGTCCAACATTGCAGTGAATATCTTGTTGTTCTTGATTTGATAACCTTAAATTAGATGTTGTGTGTAATTGCAATATTTGACATGCACGTCATCATATTTTATTTTTCAATAAAGATCGACTTGACATTTATCTCATTCAAAGAGGCATTGTGTCTCAAGAGAGTAGTCTCAACATCAAGTATCCTTTTCTTTTTTTGTCGTACCCTCTTAATCTTGGATGGTTGCCCCATTTCTTCAGTTATTTCAGCCTTCAATATTGGTTTAATAATCATTAGCTCATTATTTCTATCGATATTTTTAATTGATTGTCCCATATTTTATTGCTCAATACTCATTTCTTTTTCATCTATTCCAAGCACAACCCTTGTGAAAAATGAAACAACAAAAGATTAGTAACAATTTAATTTAGAATATATATCTTCAACAAGTAAAATCATTAAAGAGTAAGACATAGTCAACTATTGCCCATAGGGCATTACTGTCAAAGTCTTTCCTCTAGGGCAAAAGTTATAGGTCATCTGCCAAATCATTACAGACTAGGGATGTGTCAACTCTTGCCCATAGGACATAACTATCTAAGTTTTGCCTCTAGGGCAAGAGTTATATGTCTTCTGTCAAATCATTATAGACTAAGGCAGTGTCAACTTTTGCACATAGGGTATAACTTGAAATGTATGGCAGAATCTAAAGATGCTAAAATCATACTTGAAACTACTAAATAACACACACTATAAGAGTGATTCTGAGAGGGTTGTTTACTTCAGAGATAGGTTGTCAGTGATACAACATACTTTATCAACTCAATACTCTGATAGTATGGCCTTGAAAGAGAATGATGTACTTATTATTCTTGAAAAGTCGAGCAATATTGAAGAGAGCATGTTACAATAAAAATTTAGGGCTTTGTGTATAAGCTAGGTGATTCAAACCCCATGCATTTTAGTGCAGTTATGAAAGAAAAAAGTAATAAGAAGCAGATAGTGGAGCTTATTTCTTTAAATAGTGTTAAATTGGCGGATCCTGAGGATATTAAACATGAGATTATTACTTTTTACCAATCTTTAATAGAGTGTGCACTAACCAACACTACTGCAGGTAACAAAATATGAAGGATTAAATATGATGTGTGTTCAACAACGAAGGATTTTTTTAACACTGAAAAGTTGTATAATGCAGTGAACTGTACAATAGTAACCTTGTTACCTAAAGTGCCAAATCCTACTACCATTAGAGAGTTTAAACCTATTGTTTATTGCTCTATGTTATACAAGTTAATAGCTAAGGTGCTCTCTCTTAGAATCAACAAGAAGCTGGATTCATCCGAGATAGAAAATGAGTTGTCAATATTATGATTGTTCATGAATTAATTAAAGCTCATAGTGGAAAGAATATCTCAGTTAGATATATGTTAAAAGTGGATATACAGAAGGCTTATGATATTGTAGATTGACCCTATTTGAAGTAGATCCTGATTGACCTAGGTTTTCCTTACAAGTTTATTTGATGGGTGAAGCATTGTATGACCAATGATAGATTAGTGAAATAGAATATTCAGATTGACCTTGGGTGTATTTTGTGCAAGCAAGTGAATGAAACAAGAGATCATATATTCATGAAATGTAACTACACAAATGCAGTATGGAAGCGGTTGCTTTGCTAGCTAAATAGTACTTAACCACTATCGGCTACATGAGTTGTAATGTATGATTGGATTAACCAGAGAATTAAAGGCAAGAGACACATAGCCCAAGTATGAAAGCTGGTATATACTGAATTTATATATGCAGTTTGGCATAAGAGAAATGCAAGGTTGTCCAACAAACTGAGACAACTAGAGAAGCTTGCAAGAAAGGTAGCTTTGTAGCTTATGTTCGAGCTATAGAAACAATCAAACTTATTTTTGTACCACCTTGATCTTATACGTTTGGCCTTTCTAAAAAATGTTACGATCAACGTTAACTCCCATTTTAACAGCCTTTCCCTCCAAGATCAAACCCCCGCAACTACTCAAACACAATTATAATCGCAATAACAAACTCCCCACAACATTTTCGACACAATTCCTCATCATCTTCTAACAATTCCTCGTCATTTTCTAATGCTAATTATTCCACTAGTTTGAAATACTTGCAACTAATTTCTTGTACCACCTTAACCTTATACGTTTGGTCTTCCCAAAAAATATTACAATCAACGTTAACTCCCATATTAACGGCCTTTCCCTTCAAGACCAACCCCCCGCAACTACTCAAACACAATTATAAACGCAATAACAAACTTCCCACAACCTGTTCGACGCAATTCCTCAATGGTAAATATGTTACTACAACAACAGCATATCCCAACTTCAACTTACGTTCACCTCCCCAAAAATTAAATCAATATGGTAATTATATAACGAGTTAAAATTACCACAATGCATCAATAAGCTAAAATTACCACAATGAATTTTGATGATGAAATTCATACCTGAAGAAACCTTACGGCTAAAGTTGATTCTACGAATGTTTGAAAGTCGAATATGAAATTTGAAAGAATGAGAGGAAGAAAGAGATTTAACAGTGAATATTTTGGAGGAGGGTATTTTCATCCAAAAAAATATGACTTAACAAGTAAAGGCTATTTTAACAAAGCCTTTTTATTTGGGGCTAAAATTTGAAAGTCACCCTAATTTGGGTCCATTTTTTAGAATAACCCGAAAATGAACCTAGGTATATTTTTAAGGTTGTTTATTTCAGCTTAGGTTGTACTTATTAATATTTATAAAATTAAGTACTTAATTACAATTTCTATCGATTTTGATAAATTATAATGATAATTTTTATTTTACCATGTAAACATTTATATTTAATGCTCCCCTAAATAATTGTGTCTGATGTTTATTGGGAGTAAAAATTATACAAAATATTTTCCCTGACTGAACACGGTAATTTATTAAAAGTAACGGATTTTTTGAGAAAATCTCTCCTCTTTCTACTCTATTGTTCGTAAAATCTTGAAGATTACATTTTCATTGCAATACAAGTTTGCATCGCAATTTATGGTTTTTATACTTTGTTCATTATTATTTTCAGCAAATTTTGTGATTTTTTTTAAATTTTCTACTCCACGTATGTGATTGGTTAAAATAATATGATAACACCAGATTATATACAAATATCATAGAGTAAAAATAACCATTATCATGCAAATGTATGAAACGTATATATAAATTGATTTCAACAGAATTAGTTAAACTAAATCTGCATATCAGATTTTATATTATTTTCATAAACTAAAAATCATTAATAAGAGTACATTTGTATATAGCATTTTACATACCAATTTCGTATATTAAAATCCCACAAAATTAAAAATCATTTGATTTATAACATTGGGATATAAATTGATTTAAGCTTGATTAGTTAAAATAATATAATGATAGGGCATCAGGGGGGACGTGGATGTTATGTGGGATAGGGCGACCAGCTGCATTACGGAGACTGCTAGCGAAGTGTTGGGTGTTTCGAGGGGTTGGGTGGGACGGCATAATGGGGACTGGTGGTGGAATAAAGAAGTGAAGAAGAAAGTAGAGTTTAAGAAGGGGGCGTATGTTAAGTTGATTGAGAGTAAAGATGAAGAGGAGAAGCGGGAGAATAGGGAGGTTTACAAAGTAGCAAGGAAGGAGGCTAAGTTAGCAGTTATGGCTGCTAAGTCAGCAGCGTTCGAGAGCTTGTATGCGGGGTTAGATGAGAAAGACTGGGAAAAGAGGTTGTATAGGCTTGCTAAGGCTAGAAAGTGGAAGGGTCGTGACCTCGATCAAGTGAAGTACATTAAGGGGGGGATGGTAGTGTTTTGGTGAAGGATGTCCATATTAAGAAGAGATGACAGGAGTACTTTCATAAACTTTTGAACGAGAAGGTGGATAGAGGCATTGAGTTAGGGGAGTTGGAGCACTTGGAGGAGAGCCGTAATTTCAGTTACTTTAGGCGTTTTAAGGTTGAGGAGGTCAAAGAGGCAATTCGTAGGATGCGGAGGGGTAGGGCGACGGGGCCTGATGAGATTTTGGTAAATTTTTGGAAGTATGCTGGTGGGGAAGGTTTAAGGTGGTTGATTGATTTGTTTAACGACATTTTCAAGACTGCGAGAATGCTTGAGGATTGGAGACGGGGTACGATGATTCCGCTATATAAAAACAAGGGTGACATTCAGAGTTGCAACAACTATAGGGGTATTAAGTTGTTGAGTTACACTATGAAGATTTGGGAGAGAGTGGTTGAGTAGAGATTGAGGAAGGTCGTGTCTATTTTGGAGAATCGACAGAGGCAATCTACCTAGTGAGGAGATTGATGGAGCAGTATAAAGAAAGGAAAAGAGATTTACACACGGTGTTCATCGACCTAGAAAAATGTATGATAAAGTCCTGAAGAGGTTCTTTGGAGATGCTTGGAGGGGAGAGGGGTCCCGATGGCGTACATCAGAGTTATTAAGGACATGTACGATGAAGGAAAGACCCGGGTGAGGACGGCAGAAGAAGACTCAGAGCATTTTTTGGTCGAGGCAGGGTTGCACCAGGGATCGACTCTTAGTCTGTTCCTATTTGTGTTGGTGATGGACGTGTTGACGCAGAGTATTCAAGGTGAGGAGCCTTGGTGTATGTTATTTACGGATGGTGTAGTATTGATTGATGAGATGCGGGGGAGGAGGGTGAGGTGGGGTGAATGACAAATTAGAGGTTTGGAGGCAAACCCTTGAGTCTAAGGGGTTCAGGTTGAGTAGGTCCAAGACGGAGTATTTGAAATGCAAGTTTAGTGACTTAAGGCAGGAGGACGAAGTGGTGGTGAGGTTGGACTCCCAGGATGTTTGTAAGAGGGATAGTTTTAAGTATTTCAGGTCAATGATTAAGGGAAATGGTGAGATTGATGAGGATGTCTCTAACTGTATTAGAGCGGATTGGATGAAGTGGAGGCTTGCCTCAGGAGTGTTGTGTGATAAGAAGGTGCCCCTTAAGTTTAAAGGCAAATTCTATAGAGTAACAGTCCGTCCGGCCATGTTGTATGGAGCAGAGTGTTGGCCAGCCAAGCACTCCCACATCCAAAAATTAAAGGTGGCAGAAATAAGAATGTTGCGTTGGATGTGTGGTCCTACTAGAGGGGACAGAGTTAGGAATGAAATTATCCGGGAGAAGGTGAGAGTGGCTTCGGTGGAGGACAAGATGCGGGAAGGAAGGCTGAGATAGTTTGGGCATGTGACGAGGAGTGACACGGATGCCCCAGTTCGTAGGTGTGAGAGGTTATCTTTGGATGGCTTCAGGAGGAGCAGAAATAGGCCGAAGAAATATTAAAGGGAAGTGATTAGACATGACATGGAGCAGCTTTAGCTTACTGAGGACATGACCCTAGATAGGAAGGTGTGGAGGTCGCAGATAAGGGTAGAAGGTTAGTGTGAGTGTGTGGGTTGTAGCAAGCAGTCAGGAGAGATTTTGTGTAGCCGGGTTAGTAATCCTAGGATTGTGTACATAGGTGTCTTTTGGTATGTGAGTGTATGTTACTACTAGGTGGGTGTCCTATTTCTTATTTCTTAGTTCCTATTTTCTTGTTTCCTGTTGCACTTATTTCTCATATTTCGTATTTTTCTGATTTCTATTTTATTATTTTCTTGTTCCTTATTTCTGTTATGTTATTCCATCCCCTTGTTTACTATTCTTTATCTTGAGTCGGGATTTATCAGAAACAACCTCTCTACTTCTTCGGAGATAGCGGTGTGAACTGCGTACACCTTACCCTCCCCAAACCCCACTTTGTGGGAATACGCAGGATTTGTTGTTGTTGTATACTAGATCGTATAGAAATTTCACAGACAAAAAATAAATTATTAGCTTATAATTTTTGATATATAATATTTGATAAATAATAAAAGAAGATTTTGTATTTTAATGGAGTTTTGAAGAAAGAAAAACACAAACAAGGTATTTGTGTAAGAGAATCAAATTTGATGATGAAATTATCGCTAGCATGAGAGAGAATTAAAAGAAAAAATAGTTGGTTGACAACTAAAAATGGGTGAGCAACAAAATTGGAAAAAATTAAGGGATTTGAAAACTGTTTCTAAAAAGATATTAGGAGTGATTGATATTCTGTGATTAGTAGACTACTTTTTTTAGTATGTTTATTACATATAATAAATAAAAAATATTGTTTTCTTTTTAATTATTTTGTCAGACTTTGTTAAATATTCATTATTATGTAATGCAATCTAAAAAAAATATTTTACGACTTTCAATAAACAATTTATTATACCTGTGTTTTTCCATGTCGAAGCCCTTTTAATGAGAAGCAAAATTTGGAAGCTTGCAGCTCCCCATCAACATATATGTCGGTGAAATACACAGCTAATAGCAATTTCTTACGCCCAACCCCACGCATGCTAAAGGACTAGATATGTTGAACTAAGTGAATTGTTGCACCTTTGTGGCGTCTAATGCTTCATCTCACACCCTTCCAATTTATGTGTCAAACAGGAACTCTGATTTAATATCTTCTTTAAAAATTAAAAAGAAAATTGGAAAAGAAAAAACTACAATTCTTATTGCAATGTGCATACTCTTCAGTACAAGAAAGCTGTATATTGCATATTGCTGCTGATAAACATTCTTTCATACTCCTCTAGAATGAAACCACTAATAAATAGCCTCATCCATGATGTTTCATCAATTTCTTCATTACTGAGCCTCTATACAAAAATTTAGTAAGCTTATTCTGTTTCACAATCAATTCAAAATACAACTGCTCCACTCCCTACTTCAAGATCTGCAGAGCTTGGATGACAAAAGGAACCAAAGGAGAAAAATAATTAATAATGAGAAACACAACAGAAGCAGCCTAATGCTTGGTGCGGAAATTGTTGCATTTTGTGCGAATGACCATTCATGAAGCAGGGAAAGCTTAGTCATGTTGCACTTGATATATAATTCTAACCTCTGAGATCCGCAGAGAAAAAGCACCATTTACTCTGGATTTTTCATTTCAAAAAGCCTGTATATTTCAAAATTTCCACTGGCAGAATGAAGCTAAGGACTGAGCAAGCTCTAGACTTCCATGTAACTCCAAACTTCATTCTTGAAGATAAAATACCTTTAGCGCAATGCAATACTAAGTGGTCTACCTCAGTTTGATCTTTGTGCTGGTGCTATCCCATTGAGACTTTCAGCAAGGCAATAATCTCCACATCATCGAGGGCTGATTCCTCGACAAGGTGGAAAGGGGTCTTGCCTTCCTTGTCAACAGCTTGTGGGTCGCCCCCCCTGTTTGCAAGAAATCATACTGGTTAAACCATATAGCTGGAATTTATACAACTTATTAAAAAGGTAAGTTCTTGATTGCAGCAGCATTATGAAAATGATTAAACTGATTGTTGTCAATTGCAGTGCATTAGCTATTTCAACATTGCTTCTTTTTTTTTTATAATACTTTAATGCTTTAAACATCAGAACTAACTATATTACCATTTCAAAAATGTCATTCTCCTCCGATCCTGAAGCTGATATCACTAGAATAGTTGAAAGAGAACGGAAGTCCTAAGCAGAAGAACATTTTGATTCAAGATATACAACTTGAATGTTATTCATCTTTACAAAGAACATAATCCTCCAGCCAAGTCAAGCAAGGGCTAGAACTAGTCTGTTAAGTCAGCTTCTGTTCTGTTAACTGATTAAGAAAAACAGTATTCAACTACCATTTCTCCCATTTCTTGGACCTTAATTAGATTCATCGGAGCAGTTTTGAAATTTCAAAGTAGATTTGCTATGTTCTAGCTGGGAATGAGAATATGTGCAGGGTAAAACCATTAAATATACTCTAATTCCTGGAGAATCGGTTTAAGTTCCTCATCTTTTATACTGAACCCAAACCTTTATGTTTATCCTTTGTAAAACTAGATGTCACTAAACATTAACATCAATCAACAGTTCTGTTTTTACGTTGTGTAAGGCAACTTCTATAGAATAGTTATGAGACCATCAATGTTGAACAGATGTTAACATGGACGTGTGGTCTACTATTTTAGACAATATTAGAAATGGTCACATACAACAGAAGGCGAACATAACAATGTCGATGAAAAAATGAAAGAAGGTAGCTTAAGATTGTCAGGTCATATTCTATGTAGACCTAAAAATTTATTAGTAAGCAGGTGATTGAAGGTGTTAAAAAAAAAATCTAATATCAGGAAGATGAAATTTGTCTGAAAGGACCTTTAATTTCTCGAAATCAATGCAGACTTAGCAAGAGCACAATATAATGGAAGCAAGTGTTATATAGGTGATATCGACTAAGTTGGATCAAAGTTAATCCTTATTGACACACCTACATTAACCTGGTATTTCACATGAGTTAAAGTTGGTTTGGAGATAAATGACAAGTGTAAGGATACACAGGGAGAAGCCTAGTTTTAGAGAATCCCTTATTTATCTAAACATACATATATTGAAAAGTGGAATGAAACATGCGCAAATTGGACAGAAGAGGATTTATATAGCCAACTCCAATTAGTTTGGATTGAGGCACAGTTGCTGTTTGTTTGCTTGTTTATACAGTCTTACCCATGTGGGGTAACTCCTTGTCCTTTGAGATTTATGAATGTTACGTATCAAACAAAGTTATAGAAAGTCATAATTTTCCTCTGATTCTGAAAAGCGTGAACGTCCTCACTCTGCCTAAAATTTCTGCTGGAGTTTAATGATCATGCACTGATGGAGCTTTGATATCTTCCAACTAGTTCTCCACCCTAAAAGCAATTGAAAGTGTAGAATCTACCCATACCGTTTCATAGGATTCCTTTTACTCTGCTTGTATTTGTTAAATTTCAATTAGTACCTGGCTTCCATTCTGTGGTTTTTTTAATTATCTTCTGCTATTCTATTATTTAGCAACAATTTGCAAATGTGGCTTTTGTTCATTTCTCTCTCTCACACGCACAACTGTATGTCGCTAGTCTAGCCCATGACATACAGAAATGCAGGTAAGGCTGCATACAATAGACCCTTGTGGCCCGACCCTTCCCAAAACCCTGCACATGGCGGGAGCTTGGGGTGGAGGGTGGGGGTGGGGGGTCTAATTAAGACCTATTTTAGTATCCAAAGGTGAAAACATGCAGAGACTCAAACCACGAGGAGGTGGCTTTGATATTACCTCAGACGAAGAAGTATACAGATTCTCATTGAGGTTCAACCCAACTACTTTACCCATGTTCATCCCCCATACTGTGCCTCGAATATCTGAATGTAATTGAGTAAGGCATCAACATCAGAAGTAACTGAAGAGAATACCACTAAATGTTTACAGAGGCACATGTTTCAGCGTGGGAACATCACATGACTGCATCAGCTGAAAGTTAAAATTGAGACGTAACTAGTACATGGTGACTGTGAGAAAATAATGGAGAAAAATTATTATTGAATTGTTGTCTCTAAATTATTACATTGAGATCCTATTTATAGACATTACATTCCAATCCTATTCCTAATAGGACACCAGATTACAATATCTGTCTAAGTAGAATTTTATATGCTATTCCTATTCATATTCTAACACACCCCCTCAAGCTGGTGCATACAAGTCATATGTACCAAGTTTGTTACAAATATAAATAATACGAGGACTGGTGAGGGACTTGGTGAAATATCTGTAAGTTGATCATTTGACTTCACAAATTTTGTAACAATATCTCCCGAGAGTAGCTTTTCTCTGACAAAGTGACAATCAATCTCTATGTGCTTGGTCCTCTCATGGAACACTGGATTAGATACAATATGAAGGGCTGCCTGATTATCACATACAAGTTCCATCTTACCAGTTTCTCCAAATTTTAATTCTCTCAGCAATTGTTTGATCCAAACCAGCTCGCAAGTTGCTGTAGCCATTGCTCGATATGCTCATGGCCTCGATCCTCGAAGAGTAGTCCTTTACCTGGAGATGACTTTATATATCGCAAAATCCGAACAACTACATCCCAATGATTATCACAGGGGGAAGTCATAATCTGACTTACAACACACAGGAAAAGAGATATCAGGTCTAGTCACTGTGAGATAATTCAACTTTCCAACCAACCGTCTATACCTTCCAGGATCACTGAGTGGCTCCCCCTATCCTGGAAGAAGTTTAGCATTTGGATCCATAGGAGTGTCAATGGGTCGATATCTCATCATTCCTGTTTCCTCAAAAATGTCTAAAGCATACTTGCGTTGAGAAATAACATTACCTGAGCTGGACTGAGCAACCTCAATACCTAGAAAGTATTTCAATCTTCCAAGGTCTTTAGTCAAGAAATATTGAAAGAGATGTTGCTCCAAGTTAGTGATACCATCTTGATCATTGCCGGTGATAACAATATCGTCAACATAAACCACTACATAAATATACAGATTTGATTCAGAATGGCGATAAAACACTGAATGATCAACTCCACTACGAATCATGCCAAACTCCTGAATAACTGTGCTAAACTTTCCGAACTAGGCTCGAGGAGATTGTTTCAAACCATAGAATGACTTGCGCAATCGACATACAAGGCTACTAGACTTCCCCTGAGCAATATGAGAAATATAAGAGAAAAATATCATTGAATTGTTGTAACTACATTATTTCATTGAGGCCCTATTTATAGACACTACATTCCAATCTTTTTCCTAATAGGACACTACATTACAATCCCTTTCCAAGTACGATTCTATATGATATTCCTATTCCTACTCAAATTCTAACAAGCAACAAAATCAGGTAGTTGCTCCATATAAACTTCTTCCTTGAGATCACCATGTAGAAAAGCATTCTTAATATCCAACTGATAAAGAGGCCAATGACGAACGGCATCCTTAGAAAGAAGAAAAACGGACTGATGCTAATTTAGCCACGGGAGAGAAAGTGTCACTATAATCAAGCTCAAATATCTATGTATATCCTTTGGCAACAAGGCGAGCCTTCAGCCGATCAACCTGACCATCTGGACCAACTTTGACCGTATAAACCCAACGACAACCAACTGTAGATTTACCTGCAGGAAAGGAAACAAGCTCCCAAGTACCACTCGTATGTAAAGCAGACATCTCATCAATCATAGCCTGTTTCTATCTTGAATGGGAAAGTGCTTCACCTGTAGTCTTAGGAATGGAAATAGAGGACAAAGATGATACAAAAGCATAATGGAGTGATGACAAACGATGATAACTCAAGAAAGTATAATGTGGGTTAGCATTACGAGTGGATCTTATACCTTTTTGAAGTGCAAATGATTGACTTGGAAGAGGTAGGTCCGCAGTAGGGGAAGCGTCAGGCGCAGGACATGAATTATCTGGGACTGATACTTGACGTTGGCGGAGGTGATAAGTCAAAAGTGGTGGCACTATAGCTGGAGATGGAGAAGTAATTGTAGATTCCTCAAAGATTGGTGTGGGTAAGACTGGAGGTATGGGTAAAACCTCAGTGATATTAAGATGATCAGAATATGTATAGTAAGGTTGAGATTCAAAGAATGTGACATCAGCGGACATAAGGTAGCGACCCAGATCAGGTGAATAGCATCGATACCCTTTTTGAACGCGAGAGTAACCAAGGAAGACACATTTGACAGCACGAGGGGCTAATTTATCTTTTCCTGAGGCTAAGTTATGACCAAAACATATGCTCCCAAAAACACGAGAGGGGATAGAGTAGAGATGTGACTGAGGAAATAGTATGGAATGGGGAACCATATTCTGGATCGAAGATGATGACATTCTGTTAATGAGATAGCAAGATGCGAGGACCGCATCGCCCCAAAAACGCAGTGGAACTTGGGATTCAATGAGAAAAGTGCGAGCAGTCTCAATGAGATGCCTATTTTTCCTTTCTTCTATACTGTTTTGCTGAGGGGTGTATGGACATAGTGTTTGGTAATGATTCCTTGATGAGTCATAAACTCCTGAAACTGGGAGGAAGTATTCTAAGTCATTATCACTATGAAAAACACGAATAGAAACACCAAATTGATTTTGTATTTCAGCACAAAAACTTTTGAATATAGAGAATAATTCGGAACGATCTTTCATTAAGTAAACCCAAGTACATCTTGAAAAATCGTCGATGAAAGTAACAAAGTAACGAAATCCTAAGGGTGAACTGAATCTACTAAGACCCCAAATATTGGAATGAACTAATGAGAAAATAGACTCTGAGCGACTCTCAATACTACGTGAAAATGTAGCACAAGTGTGTTTCCCAAGTTGACACGACTCACAATTTAATGTGAATAGACTAGACAAACTAGGCACCATCTTTTGTAGCTTGGATAGACTAGGATGTCCCAAACGTTTGTGAATAAGGTCGGGAGGATCTGTAGCGGAGCATGCTATGAAGGAATTTGAAGAGGTAAGATGGTAAAGAAAGGCCTTGCGATTTATGTCCTATGCCAATTGTCTGTCCCGTTTTGCGGTCCTGCATTAGAAAAGAATCATCAAAAAAGTTATAGTACAATCAAGGGCACGTGTCAAACGACTAACAAATGCAAGATTAAAAGGACAACTAGGGACATAAAGAACAGAGTCTAGAGTGACAGAAGGTAAGGGTTTGGCTTGTCCAACGCCTTTTGGCTCTGTTCGAATTCCATTAGCTAGAGTAATAGCTGGAAGAGATTGCGAATAAATAATATCAGACAAAAGTGATTTATCACCAGAAATATGATCAGAAGCACCCTAGTCCATAACCCATGATCCAAAGGTAGGAGATTGTGCAGTTGAGGCTATTGGTAGAAATATATGCTTACTTGTTTGATACTGAAGATATTCATTATATTCCTTGCCAGATAAATACACCCGTTGATCACCTGTGGTGTTAGACTGCGCAATATGAGCATTTTTAGGTGGTTGACCATGCAAAGAATAGCATATTCCACGAGTATGTCCAAGCCTATTACAATAACTACACTTAGGTCGAGAATAGCATACGCCATGAGTATGTCCAATCTTTTTACAATAACTACACCTGAGTCGACATCTTTCAAATTGACCTTCCTCTCGTTGATTCTTCATAAACTGTGACATCTGAGTTTCTGACCTCCTCAATAAGATTTAGATTTAATCATGAAAAAGAAATCCTGTCGGAATGTGGCCCAAGAAAAGAAAACTCGCCGCATATAAGATCTGATGTCCGGGACTAACTCGGAATCAGAAAATAATCATATGAGTAGCCTCGGAATGAGTGATACTACTACAAAAAAAAGGAAACTACCGAAAAACTCTGAACATGCCGAAAAAGCTTCTGATAGTCGCCGGAATCCCAACTTCTGCGATCAGAATCTGCAAATAATCTCAAAAATGAGATCGAAATACCCAGGCGACTCCAACGGAAAAAGAAAGTCATAAATTAGATCAGAAAAATGCCTTATGCGCCGGCGCATGAACGAGATCTCGCCGAAAAATCTTGCTATTGTCGGCGCGTGAGAGCGCGTGCGGAGATATTTTCCTGTGGTTCTCGTCGGGGTTTAGTCGCTGGAGATTATAAAGCCTCGTGGTACTGTTGGTTTTTTTTTTTGCACAACACATACCAAACGGAAGATGACACAATTCAGCCACCGAAAATTGAAGCTGTATTTTTTTTTTAATTTATTTAATGAAGTTTCTAACCTGTCTCTGATACCATGTAAGAAAATAATGGAGAAAAATTATTATTGAATTGTTGTCTCTAAATTATTACATTGAGATCTTATTTATAGACACTACATTCCAATCCTATTCCTAATAGGACACCACATTACAATCGCTGTCTAAGTAAAATTCTATATACTATTCCTATTCATATTCTAACAGTGACTTTGTTAGAGGGTTCCAAAGTTCCTGGACTGAACTTGAGATAATAATTACTACGACCAATAACATATGTGGCAATACCCAATAAAAGCATCTCTTCCTCTGCTAGGAATCACATCTGCTGAATGTAAGCACAATAACTGTGGACCTCCCAATGGATTAAACTATATAAATATATTGGATACCTTAACCTATATTGTGAAGCTCCTTAGAAACTTTTATCCGAATGCACATGTTAGCCATCAGCCTTACTGTAAGAATATGTTATCAAATTGGATATACAGTTAAGAAAGCAAGGACTAACACTGATCATAGAATCAAACAATTACCTTGAAAGTAATAGTTTGGCAATTTCAGTTCTTCCTCTTGAGAAACTATGATGCAGTGGGTTCTGACCACGTGCATCACAAGCATTTATGTTAGCACCATACTGCAGAGGCAGCTCCACCATGCTGATATCAGCAGTTTGGCAGCAGTTCATCAGAGGAACGATCTTCACTTCCATTTTGTGGGTACAAAGAGCTTGAACAATCACTGCCTAAGAAAGTCAAATTTATAATCAGGGTTTGCATGTCAATGCAATCTCAAGAATTTACTAAAGGCATACCAAGTGACGTTTGCCCATAAACCGCATTAACATCTGCTTGATAGACAACAATGAGACGGTATACAGTTTTCTTGTCATTTTTTCGGACACCTTCCCACAACTGTTGTGCCACAGAAAGCAGGTGCCCACTGCCGGCCACTTTGTGAACAAAACTTTTTTGTGCATACTGCAGCCATAAGAAGACATAGCAAGCAAAGAAGAACGAAAAGGAGTTAAACCAGGTGAAATGTATTAAAGATGATTCTCATTAGGTCTTGACAGAAGATAACGAGGCCGAGGAGAAATGGAGAGTATTTTGACCAGTTGTTCAACTCGAACTAAGAGAAAAACATTTGAGACATCCATACATCTGTGAAATAGAAACTTTAGCTACACTCCTAGAATTAGGCCGACAGTTTTAAAGATGCCATGAAAAATATGAGAATTAGGAAAGCTTGTGGTCCAAATAGTATCCCTATGGTTGGAAATATTTTGAAGAGGTCACTTTAGAAATGACTCACAAAGCTATTCAGTGCTATACTAAAGAAGCAGTAGACTGCCTGACTATACTAAGAAGTAGTACAATGCCTGACAAATGGAGGAAGAGTTACCCCCATATATAAAAATAAAGGAAATATTCAAGTTGTGTGACTTATTATGACATTAAAATCATAGGATGAAACTCAGGAAAAAATTGATAGAGCGTAGACCTAGGAACACGACAAGAGTAAGAGAGAACTAGAATGGATTATGCCCAGTAGATCTATAAGAGATGCTATATTCACGCTAAGAAGATTTATGAAATATATCGCGAAAGGAAGAAAGAACTACAGAGAAAAGGGCATAAATGGAATAGGGGTAGGTCTAATATAATCCCTTAAATATACACTTCCCGGTTTTAGTCTTTTAACTATCTAAAAATTTATCAAGTTTGATCTTTATATATTCTTGTATATTCTTATACAAGCAACTATCATTTATACTAACGGGAATTCATATATCTCCATTAGATTTTTTCTATCGCTAATTTCTCAATTGTTTCTCTCTCGGACGCCTTATCCTCAAAAACCTCTCGTCAGAAAATAGCTTAAAAGTACAAAAACCAGCAGTTTGCATCAAACTTGACCAAATTACAGAACTAAAATACTCAAAAAGTCACCAAACTACACACAAAAAAAATAGGTCAAACTATCACTAAGCTGCACCAAAAACTATGCCAAACCAACAAACTGCACAAAAAACAGCACCAAACTGCAACAAAAAAGGTCAGAATATTTTTTTACAAGACTAGAAGGTATCCAACATGAAACTACTTGATGCATAACCTCATCAACTTTTGCACTGAAATCTAATTCAATCTTCAAACTTTTTCAGCCACAGAACTAGTGTTGATATCAAAAAATGTTTATAATGCTGAGATAATGTAATAACAAAGAAGTGATTAAAAATAAATAAAACACATGATGAATCAATTAACAATAGTACTATTCACCTCCTTTAAAACTATTTTCTGACAAAAGAAATTCATGAAAAAGGTGCTGAAGAGAGAGAAACAAGGGAGGAATTAGTGATGGAAAAAATCTAATGGAGGTGTGAATTTCCGTTTGTATAAACGCCAGTTGCTTATATAAAAATATACAAAGGTCAAACTTGATAAGTTTTTAGATAGTTAAAGGACTACAACCGGTAAGTTTATATTTAAGGAACTATTTTAGATCTACTCCTATAGATAAGGGACCATTTATGTCCTTTTCTCAAGATCTACACATCATTTTATTGACCTAAAGAGCCTATCATAGAGTACCACAAAAGGTTCTTGGTGGGTGATGGAGAAAAAAGGAATTCGTATTAAATATATAAATGTCATAAAGGACAGGTATAAAGGAGCCGCCACTACTGGGAAAACAACAATATGTGATACTACAGAGTTTTCTGTGAAAGTAGTTTTACACCGGATCATGTTGAGCCTCTACTTGTTTACCCTAGCTATGGACGAACAAAACAACACAATACAATTGTATTACTTGTGTGACAATGTAATATTTGATAAATGTAAAGGCTTTAGCCTTAAATTTTTTAAAAAAATTGTCTTAGTTACTTGTAGTCTTGTATCACAATATCATTTTCTTAAAAAAAAAAATAAAGGTTCTTAAAAATTTGAAATTAAAAAAAAGAAAAAAAAAAAACTAGCCCTTGCTAGCTATAAACTAATCGTTGCCAACTTTAAAAAGTTTGAAGCTTTTAAATTTGTGTCCCTTTACTAAATTTATGTATCAAACTATCATCTATTATAATTTTTTAGCGCTTAACTATTTTAATTAATATAATTTTTTTAAATGGATCCCAACCCCCCCTCCCTCTATCCCATGAGATAAGTGGGATAGGATGAGACTAGTGTTTCGTCCCCCTACCCCATCCCACTTGCATCCGATCCTGCTTATCCTCTTAAGTCTGTCCCCCTGTTTCGTCTCGTTTCGTTGGACAGCCTTAGATGAAACTTGTGTGTGATAATCAAACAGCCCTTTATATTACATCAAATTTGATAGTTTATGGGAAAACTAAATACATCGAGATCAATTGTTACTTTGTTAAAGAAAAACTACTCTAAGGAAATATTGTTACAAAATTTATGAAGTTCAAGGATCAATTTCCATATATTTTCACCAAAGCCATCACCATCCACGTGTTAGTTACATTTGTAACAAGCTCAGTACATATGACTTACATGCACCAGCTTGAGGAGAGTGGTAGAATAGGCTTGTGTGTAGTATCCTACATAGGAAAAGATTGTAATATATTGTTCATAAATAGAGCTCAGTGTAATAATTAGTTTACGCATCTTAATAATATTTTGAGTCTTTATTGCATCGACTCATAGATGTTAGACTATGGTAAGTGAAGGTGTTAAAAGGGGACAGGGTAGACCTAAAATTACATAAAAGAAAGTTATCTCGAAAGACCTACGAATCCTTTGTTAGCTTGATGGACAACTAGTAAATATTATATATATTAATGTAACTATATATTGTTGTATGTTAGTGTAATTGCAGAGATTTGATTTAGTAGAGTAATAGTGATTATAGTAGAGCAGATTTGGTAGGATAGCATAGCCAATTTAGAGGGATAGAAAAGCTGATCTTTGGGGATAGGAAGACAGATCTTTAGGGATGTAATATTTGAATACTCTCTATTTAATGGCAAGGCTCTTAATATTGAGAGGCATTCGGCACAAATTTGACATGGTATTAGAGCCTTCTCTCGGTTGTCTAGTTTCATAAAGTTCATCTTGGTTCATTTCAAAAAAAAGTTGAAAATTTTGGTTGTGTTGATTGTTCGTCAACATCTTAGACTTTTGATCTTGGTCATTCTGGTTGTTGTTAAACTTGATACTCATTCTATTCAAAAGAGAGATAGTTTTAAGTATTTGGGTCTACAATTTAGGGGAATGGAGAAAGTGATGAAGATGCACTCATCGGATTGAGGTAGGGTGGGTGAAATGGAGGCTCGCCTTCGAGAATCTTGTGTGACAAAAAGGTACCTCCTAAACTTAAAGACAAGTTCTACAGAGTGGTGGTTAGAACAGCTTTGTTGTATGGCGCGGAGTATTGGCCTGTTAAGAAGGCCCATATCTAGAAGATGAAGGTGACGGAGATGAGGATGTTTCGGTGGATGTGTGAATGTACTAGGAAAGATAAGATTAGAAATAAGAAGGGAAGCGGGGTTGAGATGGTTCAGTCATGTAATGAGGATGGGCATGGATGCCCCACTGCGGAGATGTAAGAGGTTGGTTAGGGATGATTTCAAGCGAGGTAGAGGTAGAGTTAGACCTAAGAAATATTGGAGGGAGGTGATTAGACATGACGTGGAGCAGCTCTAATTTATCGAGGACATGACCCTGGATAGGAAGTTGTGGAGGAGACGAATTAGGGTAAAAAGTTAGTATGAGTGTAGGATGTTGTATCTTTTATTATGTTACTTGGTGTATCTTGTTTTTGGTATTATTGGATATGTTAAATTATATTATATCATGTTCTTCTACTATTTCTTGTCTAGATTATTTATTTTGAGTCGGAGCTCTATCGGAAACATCTTCTCTATCTCACATCTGAGGTATTGGTATGGACTACGTACACTTACCCTCTCCAGACCCCACTTGGTAGGAATATACTGGGTACGTTGTTGTTGTTGTTGTTGTTGTTGTAGTGTTTCTAGTTTTTATATCTATTCAATAATATGGCTTCACATAAATTTGAATCCTTTAATGTTCGCTTCACTGGAAATACTTATTCTTCCTGGGAATTTCAATTTTAATTATTTGTTACCGGAAAAGAACCATGGGGGCATATAGATGGAAGCAACCCTGTTCCTACTGATCCTAAAAAGTTAGGTGAATGGAAGATTAAGGATGCTCGGGTGATGACATGGCTTTTAGGGTCAATTGACCCTCTTATTGTTCTTAATCTCAAGCCTTATAAGACTGCTAAGGCCATGTGAGATTATTTACAAAAGGTTTACTACCAAGACAATTGCGCAAGACGCTTTCAGTTAGAGTATGAAATTGCTAATTATTCTCAAATGAAATTGCTAATTATTCTCAAGGAGATCAATCCGTTCAGGATTATTTTTCTGGACTTCAAAATTTATGGGTTGAATTTACAGATATTGTTTATGCCAAAATGCCTATCGAATCTCTTTCTGTAATTCAGGCAGTTCATGAGAAAAGCAAATGAGACCAATTTTTTATGAAGTTACATTTCGAGTTTGAGAGTGTTCACTCTAACTTGATGAATCGTGACCCGTCTCCCTCCTTGGATGTTTGTTTTACGGAATTACTCTGTGAAGAGCAGCGTTGTATCACACAAAATGCTTTCAAGAAAGTTGATGATGTCGTTGTTGCATTTGCTGCCCAAGGTAAAGAAAAGGGTAAAGATATGACTAGAACTCAATGCTACAGTTGCAAGGAATATGGTCATATTGCTAGCAATTGTAGCAGGAAGTTTTGTAATTATTGCAAACAACAAGGACACATTATGAAAGAGTCCCATACGACCTCAAAATCATAAGGTCAAGACTTTTCAAGCTGGGACAAATGGTTTCACTACTAAGAACTCATCTTCGGGTCAAGTTCTTACTCCTAAAATGGTAAAACAAATGATCATGTCAGCCTTTTAAGTTTTGGGGTTACAAGGTAATGATCTTGCATCTAATTTTTGGCTTGTTAATTCTGGCGCTTCCAATCATATGACCAACACAGCTAGTATATGCTAAAAAATATTCGTAAATATCATGGTCCATCACAAATTCAAGTCTTCAATGGTAATAATTTACCCATTACCAAGGTTGGGGATATTACTAAAACTTTCAACAATGTTTGTGTCACCAAAGCTCTCCACTAGTCTTATTTCAGTTGGACAATAGTAACAATTGTGATGTGAATTTTTCTAGTAATAGTTGTCGTGTGCAGGATCGGGTGTCGGGGACGATAATTGTGAAGGAACCTAAAGTTGGACGACGGTTTCCTATACACTTTTCCATTCCCCGTGTTCTATCTCTTGCTTGTACTTCTACACTTAGTAAGACTGGGGTATGGAGTAAGCGCTTAGGACATCCAAATTCTATTGTGTCATCTCATTTATCAAATTTTGTTTTATTGGGGAATAAAATCAATTTTTCACTGCTTTCTTTGATTGTTTTACTTGTAAATTGGAAATAAGTAAAATTCTTCCTTTTCCCAATTTTGGTAGTTGTGCTACAAAGTCTTTTGATGTCATTCATAGTGATGTTTGGGGCATTTCACCAATTGTTTCTATGTTCGTTTCAAGTACTCTGTGACATTTATAGATGATTACAATCGATTTACGTGAGTGTATTTTCTTCGCTTCAAATCTGAGGTATTTTTTATGTTCACGATATTTTTGGCTTACTCAATTTTCTACTTGTATCAAATTATTAAGATCTAATTCTGGTGGGGAATACATGTCAAATGAATTTCAAAAAATTTTTTCTTGAGAAAGGAATTGTATCAAAACGCTCTTGTTCATATACACCACAACAAAATAGGGTCGTTGAACGTAAAAATCGACATCTTTTAGAAGTCACTCGTACTCTATTGATTGAGACCTCTATCCCATCTAAATACTGGGTTGAAGTGTTGTCTACTGCAGTCTATTTAATTAATAGACTGACATCTAAAGTGTCAAAACTTGAGTCTCGATATTATCGCCTTTATCACAAAAATCCTAGCTGTGATAATTTTCATACATTTGGTTGTGTTTGTTTTGTGCATCTACCTCCTTCTAAGCATAATAAACTTTCTATTCAATCTACTAAATTTGCTTTTATGGGCTATAGTACTTCGCAGAAAAGTTTTATTTGCTATAATTCATATTTTAACAAATTTTGTATCTCTTAAAATGTTGTTTTCTTTGAGAATCAGTATTTCTTTCCTACTCATATTGAGTCATCTCCTGTGTCTCCTCATCTTTCTACTTTTGATGATTTGTCATCTTTTTTTTAGCGGTTCAAACCTGGATTTGTGTATGGAGCAACGTCGACCAACTTTACCTTCTCCTGAAATTGATCCACCACCTGAGACTGTTCCACAACTAGAATCTGAGAATTTTTCAAGCTCTGGTCCTCTTGAGCCCGATGGCCTACCAGAGTATCTCGTCCTCCTAATTGGTATGTTTTTTCCTCTACTTTATCCACCATTTTTGTTCCAACTTATTACTCACAAGCTTCCAAGCATGAATGTTGGCAGAAAACAATGGAAGAACTTTTCGCTCTTAAAGAAAACAACACATAGGATATTGTTTCATGTCCTTCAAATGTCCGCCCAATTGGATGTAAATGGGTCTATTCAATTAAAATTCATTCTGATGGAACTCTTGACCGATACAAAGCTCGACTAGTTGTTCTTGGTAACAGATAGAAGTATGGTGTGGACTATAAGGCCAGTGGCAAAAATGACTATCGTGTGACCTATCATTGACATTGCTTCTTCACAAAACTAGCCTCTTCATCAAATGAATGTCAAAAATGCTTTTCTCCATGGTGATCTTAAAGAAGA
The DNA here is from genome assembly GCF_002878395.1 of Capsicum annuum. Lineage (NCBI taxonomy): Eukaryota > Viridiplantae > Streptophyta > Magnoliopsida > Solanales > Solanaceae > Capsicum > Capsicum annuum. Next base: position 174,851,529 of record NC_061122.1, on the reverse strand, counting down.
TGTTTATATGATACCTCCACCTAATTTGTTCTCATCACCTACATCAGATATATGTAAGTTGAAGCGGTTTTTGCATGGATTAAAACAAGCTCCCAGAGCTTGGTTTGACAAATTTTGATCTACTTTGCTACAATTCTCTTTTGAGCAGAGCAAATACGACTTATCTTTGTTTCTTCAAAAAACATCTACAGGTTGTGTTCTTCTTTTGGTATATATAGATGACATTATTATCACAGGAACTGATTCTTCACTAATAACTAGCCTCCAACAGCCACTTAAGGATTCCTTTCTTATAAAAGATCTTGGTACTCTTACATATTTCTTGGGTTTGGAAGTTCATCGCTATTCATCAGGTGTGTTTCTAAACCAACACAAATATACCCAAGATCTGATTTCTTTGGAAGGTCTTTAGGATACCTCCTTTGTAGATACTCCACTAGAATTGAATGTAAAGTATTGTCGGAAGGAAGGCGATCTTCTTCCTGATCCAACTATATTTCGGCAATTAGTTGGGAGCTTAAATTACCTTACTATTACCAAGCCTGATATCTCTTTTGCAGTTCAACAAGTTAGTCAACTTATGAAAGCTCCCCGTCATCTTCATTTGGTGGTTGTCTGTCGCATCATTCAATATTTCCTAAGAATATCTAGTTGTGGATTATTCTTTCCTAGTGGTTCGCCTATTCGTCTTAATATTTTTAGTGATTCTGATTGGGCGGGCTATTCTGAAACTCTTCGTTCAGTTACTGGTTGGTGCATGTTTCTTGGAGAGTCTTTGATATCTTGGAAGAATAAGAAGAAAGACCGTGTGTCAAAATCTTCAATAGAGGTTGAATATAAAGCAATGTCTACTGCTTGCTCCGAGATTGTGTCGCTTCATGGATTACTTGTTCATATTTGATTTCCTCAATCTAATCCTACCCCTCTCCATGCTGACAATACAAATGCTCTTTAGATTGCTACTAATCCGGTTTATCATGAGCGGATCAAATGCATCAAAGTAAACTGCCATTATATATAAGAAGATGTAGATAAAGGAGTCATTACTCTTCCACATGTGTCCAGTGATCTTCAAATAGATGATGCATTTACAAAGTCAATGACATGACGACGACATAAGTTTCTAGTCGGCAAATTGATGCTTCTTGATCTACCAGCATCAATTTGAGGGGGGATGTTAGCATGATGGGCAACTAGTAAATATTGTATATTGTAGTATATTAGTGTAATTGCAGAGATTTGATTTAGCAGAGTAATAGTGATTATAGTAGAGTAGATTTGGTGGAATAGCATAGCAGATTTAGAAGGATAGAAAAGTTGATCTTTAGAGATAGGAAGACGGATCTTTTGGGATGTAGTCTTTGAATACTCTTTATTTAATGGCAAAACTCTCAATATTGAGAGGCATTCAGCACAAATTTGACTTCTTTTACAACCAATACAGTGTTAGCTAAAAATAGGACTCAATGGAAGAAAAGATTCATATAGGTGATATCTTATATTATGAGAATCCCACTATGCAGGACTATATTGGGTATATTATATATATTTATATTTATATATATAAAAAAAACTTATTTTTCATTTTTATTTTATTTGTATGATGATGATATGAGACGAGCTCAAATAAAGAAGTGGGATTCATAAGGCGACCCCAACTTGTTTGGGACTTAGGCTCAATTCTTATTATTGTTGTTTCAAGGCACTACAAAATATGCAAATCTGCAATTGTGTAAGACCGGACGAATATGCAATATCCTAAATGGTTGAAGCACTTCACTAAAGGATCTAAGTTACCAGGCCAGATGGAATACTATCTGCCTAACAACATCATAAGCTGGGAAAGTTCTTCAGTTATCGCACCTAGAGCAGCCAAACCAGACCTTGAACCAATGATGTTGCAAACTGCAACAGCCATACAAAGAAGGCTCCATATGCCATGCTATAAACTTTAGGTAGGGGGGAATTAAGTCTCATCTAAGACATATGCGGCATTCCTCCGGATATCATGTGCAATACCAATCCATTAATAAGGATCAGTAATTGTATACCAGAATTTGTAAGAATATTATGTCTCTTTTAGAGATATTAATGTGGCCCACATATTTGATAATAACATATTTATCTTGAATTTCAATTAAAGGAGTAAATTAGTCAATTAATTTTCTTCAAAGTTATGCATATATGACAATTTCATTGATGAGAAGAAATTATTATGAGAAATTCCTAGGATTAAAGTTTTTGCTAAGACTATTCTCTAGCCTTCCTATAAATACATTGACATACACTTTGATAGGCATAGATTAAAAGATTCTTAAGATTTTTCTTTCTTGGTAAAGTTTTTGACAAGGCGAACACGATTTTCCACAATATTTGAAGAATAATAGTTGAAGGTATATTTCTATTTAATTTTCGACTGCGTTAACATTGTGATATGTGTTGAAATTCAACATGTGGCATCAAAGCAATCCTTTAACTGTGTTGTTTGATGTTTACTTGGATTGTGAATTATCCCATTGTGTGATTGATGGATCCGTTATACAAAGTTGGTTTTGCTATGAACTAAAACTAGTGTTATAGATTTATGTGAAATCAATATCCATTTAATAATGATTACTCAGTGTTGTCAGAAGATATTGTTTTGTTTTAACTTAATTTATTTTTCTGGTTGTCTTGTTCCTTATACATTGTACAGTAATCATGTGATGACAAACATAATTATTTAAAGAGTAAAAAATAACTTGTTAGAAGCACTTGATAACTTCAAGTTACTTGTCATTTTGTGATTTCGTAGAGATAAAATATAATATTTAATCATCTAGTTCATTGTAACTACTATTGCTTGTATTTTGATCATATCAACAAGCATGTGGAGTTCTATCACTGTTTGAGGTTCTTATAAAATTTAAAAAATAAATTATGAATGAGGAATATGTAGCTCTGCCTATTTTCTTCTTGTGTGGTTATAAAGCAAGATGTTTTGTGTATTAGATTGTGTTTGATGTAGGTTCCATCTATATAATTTACGTGTAAGTTAATTATTAAAGATAAATACTGTGAGATGTCACTTTTGAGTTCTTTTTGCTATGCTTGGGTTAGCCAACATCCTGAGTATATGATATAAGGAAGATTAAATTCTTTAATTAAATAAAGTTAAGTGATTATGATATAATAATGACATTATAAAATCTGATTATCTTATACTAATCTCACAAGGAGTAACTAGTTTGGTTGGATTAATAAAATTAAGATTTGTGCATAATTCACAACCTCTGTCCACATGAAGGTTTGAAATTTACTTAGAATCGGTATTTATGTATTAACTTTGATGGCTATATATTTCATAGGTTATATATGTGTATCCATGTTTTTATAGTTCACACAGCTTTTTCTCCTGTTATATCTCACGAAAATGCCCTGATATTGTTTGATGACAACTTTACTAAATGGAAGGAGAAGGTCTTCTCACTTTAGGCTGCTCAGATTTGGTCTGACACTCCGTGTTGCAGTACAACCTAAACCTACGGGATCAAGTATGTCAGATTGTAAGACCTTTTATGAGAAATGGGAACGATCTCATCGCTTGAGCTTAATGCTCAAAAAAAGTTCATCTAAGTCAAATCATTAAGGGTTCAATCTCTAATATTGAGAAGTTCAAAGCTTACATGAAGGCAATCGATGAATAATTTGTAAGCTCTGACAAGGCGTTGGCCAGCACCATTATGAAGAGGCTCTCAAGTATAACATTTGATAGAAGTTGTATAATGTGCGAGCACATTATGGAGATGAGAGACGTTGCAGCTAAATCCAAGTCGCCTGAGTTGATATGATCTGTTTAAGATATCTTAAAACATACATAAAGATAAGTGGTCAATTAATGAACTCTTGACCATGTGTGTTGTAGCAGAAAAGAGGTTGAAATATGAGATACTTGAAAGTGTTAATTTGGTGACTCATGATAAGAGAAATGCAAAGAAGGGGAAAAGTGTTCCTACAAAGAAGAAAGTCGATCTTGATAAAGATTCTTTTGGTTTCGGTCAAAAAAAGAGACACTAAAGAAAGATTGTCTGAAATACAAGAAATGGCTTGAGAAGAAAGGTAATTTTACCATTTTATGTTATGAATCTTATTTTACTGAAGTTTCTGATAATATATGGTGGATCGATTTTGGTTCGGCAACTCATACTGTCAAAACTATGGAGGGCTTTTAACTTTGTAGGAAGTCGATGGAAAGTGAACAAAATGTTCATTCTGACAACAAAACAACATCATGTGTGGAATGTGTGGGAAAATTATAAGCTCATTTTAAGCTATGATTTTCAATTGGATTTATAAAATACATTTTATGTTCCATCGTATTCTAGGAATTTAATTTCTCTTTCAAGACTATCAATAGATGGTTATGATTTCAATTTTTCTTATTCTTCGGCAAAATTTTTGAAAGGCAATAAGTTATTGGTTTTGAAAATTTATAAGAAGAATTATTCAAATTTGAGCTAGCCCCCACAACTGAATGTAATGTTTTAACTTTACGTGATAAAGAAATTGACTCTAAGTGATGTATTATCAATGAAAATTCATCAAATCTTTGGCACAAGAAATTCATACATATCTCTATTGATAGAATCAAAAGGTTAGTTAATGATGGAGTTTTGGAAACTCTTGATTTTTCTAATATTAGTATTTCTATGGACTATATAAAGGATAAGCAGACCAAAAATTCACTAAAGGTGCTAAAAGAAGTTCTCAATTGGTTGATATCATACATTACATAAATTTATAGACACTTTCCTAACCTTTAATGATGAGAAATATTTTATCTCATTTATTGATAACTATTCAAGATACATGTATCTTAATTTTTGCTTAATACTCAAAAGCACTTGATGCTCTTAAAGTTTTCAAAACAGAAGCAGAAAAACAAATTGAAGCTTGGATTAAAATTGTAAGGTCTGATTGGGGTGGAGAATATCATGGTGGGTATACACATAAAGGACACGTTAAAGGTCCATTGCAGAATTCCTTGAAAATGAAATTATAATTACTCAACATACCATGTCAGTAACAGCACAACAAAATGGCGTGGCAGAAAGAAGGAATTGGATATTAATGGACATCGTAAGAAGCATGATTAGCTAATCAAGTTTGTCTTTATCCCTATAGAGTAAAGCCTCCAAAACTATTTGTGTATTTTAAATAGGGTTCCATTCAAGGTTGTCCCTAAGACGCCTTTTGAATTATGAAAATGATGAAAACCTAGTTTAAGCTATTTATATGTTTGGGAATGTCAAACTGAAGTGAGAGTTTAATAGGCTATGCTTTTAACTCAAAAAATTTTAGGTTTATTGTCCTTCTCATTCTCCTAAAATCGATGAGGCTAAAAATGTTAAGTTTCTTGAGAAACATGAACTAAGTAGGAGTGGTTCAACTCAAGTGGTGGAACCAGAAGAGGTAAGAAGCCACTTAGGGTACCTTATACATTGGGAACTTTAATGAAAATTAGATAATTCTCACGAATTATCTGAAGAGCAACAAGTTCAAGAGCCACCACCACTTGATGAGCCACATGAAGCACAACCTCTTAATTTGAACCCATTGTTGAAGGAGCATCTGAATAAGTGGAAGTAAGGAAATCCTCAAGAGTTTGTAAACTAGAAATTTCTAGTGATGATATTGTATATCTCGCAAAGTATGATCATGCTATTGGACTAAAACATGATCTATGTTCTTTTTTACAAGCCATGAATGGAGAATTCGTATGATGCCATGAAAGAAGAATTGGAATCTATGGCCAAAAACAGTCTGAAATCTCCTTGAATTATCAAAAGGAGCCTTTACTATAGGATCCAAATGGATCTATAAAATCAAAAGAGGCTCGTCCGATAATGTTAAATGATATAAAGTTAGACTTGTGGTCAAGGATTTCACTCAAAAAGAAGGTTTTGACATGAAACCCTCTCTCTTGTATCAAATAAGGATCCATCAAGAATAATCATGGCATTAGTAGCTCACTTTGATTTAAGGCTACATCAAATGGATATATAAACGACTTTCTTGAATGAAGATCTTGAAGAGGAGGTATACATACGTCAGCCTAAAGGATTTTGTGATAAAGATGAATGTCACCTTTTTTATCAGATAAGGAGGCATTTATGGACTAAATGAGCTTTCTGCTAATGGTATATTAAATTTCATAATGTTGTTTCTTTATTTGGATTCATGAAGAACATCATTGGTCAATGTATATACTCTAAGATAAGTTGGAAAACATATATTTTCCTACTCCTATATGTGGATGGTGTTATTTTACTTGCTAGTAGTGATTGGGTTGATGCATGAGACGAAACAGTTTTTTATCCAGAATTTTGAATGAAGGATATGGTTAAAGCCTCCCCTGTCATTGGCATAAAGATTCATAGAGATAGATCTCAATGATTGCTTGGACTATCTCAAAAGGCCTACATTGAAAGAATTCTGGAAAGATAAGGAATGAAAAGTGTTCACTGATAGCAGCCCCTATCATTAAATGCGACATTCTCATTGAATCGACGTCCACATAATGCATTAGAACAGGAGCAAATAAAAGGCATTTCATATACTTCACTTATTGGAAGTCTTATGCATGCACAAGTCTGCACTAGACTTGATATTGCGTTTATAGTACGAATGTTTGGTAGATATCAAAGTAAACTTGATCTTGATTATTGAAAAGCTGGTAAAAGGATTTTGAGATATTTGAAAGGAACCAAGGATCTTAAGCTTAGTTATAAATATTCTGACTCATTGGAAGTCATTGAGTATTCATACTCTCATTTGGGTGGATACAGAAATAGTGGTAAATTTACTTTTGGATACATTTTCCTTCTTACTGGAGATGTTGTGTCTTAGAAAAGTGTTAATCATTGTTGCAACATCCACAATGGAAGCTGAATTTATAGCATGCTATGAAGCTACATCACAAACATTATGGTTCAAAGAAATTTATTCAAGCCTTAAAGTTGTCGATTACGTTACAAGGCCATTAAAAATGTTTTGTGATAATTCAATTGGAATCTTCTTTTCAAAGAATAATAAGGAGTGGGACCTGAAGTAAGCACATCGACATAAAGTATTTGTTGGTTAGAGACTATGTCAAAAAGCAAGATGTGAGTTTTGAACATATTAGTATTATTATGATGACTGTTGATCCTATCACTAAAAGTGTACCAACTAATATTTTTAAGGATCATGTACCATGTATGAGGCTTAGTAACTCATTGTACTCTTGTTTTGTTCTCTAACGCTTTGTCTAGACATTATCATTTTTCTCCATACATAACAATGCACAATTTTAATTTTTAAGTATTATGTTGTGATCATTGAATCAAATAAAGTTGAACTCTAAATGACTTACATCAAACTCATTCATAAAGTTGTTGGATACTTTGTTTAGAACATATTTTACATTGTACTACATGACCGCCATGATTTTTGTATCAACATATTCTTAATAAAGTGATTGTTACATATCTATCAAGTTGAGTGAATATGCGTTTATGGATTGTTTATTTTCGCTCATAAGAGATTGTCTAAATTTTTTATATGTGGGCCAAGTGGGAGAATGTAAGAATATTACGTTTCTTTTAGAGACATTAATGTGACCCACATATTTAGTAATAAAATATTGGCATAATCCAAAAATATGCTTTTTAACTTGGCCTCAGCCCTGACCTTCAACTTTGGATGCACACGTCCTATGTGGCATAATACACGTAGGATGTCATGTACGATATGAATTAGCCATGTAGAACTCCACATTGGACACATGTTTCTACTTGTTTAACTTTATACAAGTTCAAGAGCCTCTTTGTGCAAACCCAAGTATAAGGGCATAGATGAAAGTTGAAATCAAGTTAGAGGGCACATTTATGTATTATCTAAAATATTTACCTTGTCTCCCACGTAAAGTAATAAATCCGCCAATTAATTTTCTTCCAAATTCTGCATATATGGTAATTTCTTTGATGGAAAGAAATTACTATGAGAAATTTCTAGCATTAAAGTTTTTTCTTAAGAGTACCTAACCTACCTATAAATACTCATATGACTACTTAATTTGACATACACTTTGATAGGCATAAGCTAAAAGATTCTTAGAGTTTCTTCTTTACACTTTCTTATTAAAGTTCTTGACAACACGAACACGATCAGTGACTGACCTAGAATTTTATATAAGCAGGTTCAGATAGACACGATGAGAGCCTACGATAAATCGACCGTGGAATAGCAAAAGCAAAATTTGCTCATTACTTTACTTTTTCATTTGCTACCTTAAAAACAATCATCATTTTTAATTCGCCACTCTTTATTTTTTAAAATTAAGTAATCTTTTTTTATAAAATAATTACAAATCTATTTACATTTCTTTTAAAAATAATTTATCTACTTAATTTCTCATATTTTGCTTTACAATTTTAAAGATTGGTTCACATTAATCCTGACTGATTTTAAAATATATTAAACTCTAAAACTTATAACAAAATATAAATTCCTTTAAATGTTTAAATATAACTAACAGAAATCATTGCTTAAAAAAGAATCAAACCAGAAATGTAGTGAATAAGCTAACTAAAACAAATAAACAAATAAAGAGAGCTTATTAGGCAAATAAAGAAATATAATATGCAACAAATAAGGAATTTCAATATAGATCAAATTAAATTAAACTAAAAAATATAAATCATATCCTTATATTTTACTTAAAATTAAACAAATTACTACAGTATATACCATCTCCGTTCAGATTTACTTGTCACTATTTTTCTAATTTAATTTTCATTTTTTCTTGTCATTTTTGACAAATTAAGAAAAGATAAAGAAAAATTCTATGTTTTACCTTTAACTTTGATTACTTATTCTTCAAATCATTTTCAATACCTATTATTTAAAATCAATTAGTAGGGGTAATATGGTAAAATCACCACATCAATCATTATTTTAAATAGGTATCCTAAGTCCAAATGTGAAACAAATCGGAACGGAGGGAGTAAATTAGGACAAAATTTTAAGCAAAAAGTAAGGGTGGCGGAGAGATTCGAACCAGGGACGTCCGTTGGGATTTGAACCCGCATTACCATTGAACCAATGAGTCACTTTATGTTGGGTAAATTCAACAAATTGTAGTAATTCTGTTCTGTTTTAGCAATTATGTTCTGTTTTAGAAGATATTTATATATTCATGTAATATAATTTTCCGATAAAGCAAGTTCATATGAACCCCCTTGAACAACGTAGATCCTCCCTTGAACACGATTTTCCAAAACACTTGAACAATAATAATTGAAGGTACGTTCCTAGTTAATTTTCTTTTGCGTTGGCTTTGTGACATTTCTTGAAATTCAAGAAAAGTCTCATGAGTTATGGTAGGATGTAGAAGTGGGAGATAATAAGTATGATAAAATACCTACATATTAGTGAGTAAACAGGGGGGGCATAATGTGCAATATCCACCAATCTGGTGATATTAAGGGCAAATCAAATGACCGAAGTGGAGGGATAAGCTAAAAATATTGACTATAGAGGAAAACAACTACTCCTCCGTTTTAATTTATATGAGGCAAATTTTGAATAACACCGAGTTCAAGCAAGATATGAAAACTTCTTAAACTTGTGGTAAGAACCGTAATATTTTTGTGGCTAATTGAGTATAAGACTTTGGAACTTGTAAGCATTCCACATCATTTGCGGCTATAAAAACTTCTCATTAGAGATAAAAGGAGAAGTTTAGGTTAAATATTTCCAAATCAAGAAAGCTGTCAATCTTTAAGGAATGGACTACAAAAGAATATTGCCACATAAACTGGAACAAAGGAAATATTATATAAGATGTGAAGCTATTCATAAAAGACAGAGAAACTGCCTAGAGAACATGTTAACTTTTGTAGTGGTACCTTTGCATGGATGAACTTCTCCTTCACTGAAATATGATCATCATCACTCGGTTTGCAAAAAAACTGCTTGTGTTTATGGGACTCCAAAAACCTAGACCAATCAGTTGACGCTTTTCAATAAAGAACAACAATTAAAAAAAAAAAAATCAAATCATAATCAATTTACGAATTTACCGCATTGGTATTTCATCTGCCTGAAAAGTTCTTCTTGGATGCAACAAACCCTCCCAAACAGAATTCACGAACACATTACCAAGCGTTTGGAATAGGATTATGACGGAAGGCTCCCACACTTTAACATCAAGTGCCAAGGATCTTACCTGATTCCAAAGTTGCAGTTGAGCTGTAAGAAATACTTCAATTTGTGATATCATCTGTAAATGCTCTATAAAATGTGTCGTTCTGAGCAAGTCCAGTGCATAATAAAGCATTGTAATATAATCCATTCAAACTAGAAAAGGGTAATGGATAAAGGACTTTCCAATCCAACTTACTTTAGGGTTTTTCCCTTTAGATAACAGAATATAACTAAGCTCTTTCTTTTCTTCCACTTTCATTATTTACCTGTCTCAATCCTTTCAATAATCACCATTTTGTATTAAAATTGAAGGACATGTAAATCTGGACTTATAATGATGCGAAGGACAACTGATCTGAACATTATTCCTAGGAGAAGTATTAAATTAATAGACAAAGAAATGATATACAGAAAAACTCAACTATTTTAAACTAGAAACAGTAGAGCAATGACCATTATTAACCTGGGAATGATCAAGTGAACAACCCCTTCCATAAGTTAAAACATAATGAGATTGAACATAATTATATAAACTAGAGTATCATCACCATCATATCCCACTCTCAGCTATCCTTTAGACTATCTAGATACTTGAAAAATTCCAGTAGAAATAGAAGTTCCTTGCATGGCATCAAGCAGTTGTAGATGAGCTTATTTTTTACCTTGATCTCTGATGTTCTATAGAAATATAGCACTTTCGACACTTAAAAATATGAAAATATGCAAGTGTTTGAGGTTGTTTTGTTAGATATGATGCGTTTTGGGTATGTTTTGCAGGAAATCATGTTTTGGCTGCTAAGTTCGTAAAAAAAGGTGATTTTGCCTACTTATGGGAGCAATTACGGATGTTCTGGACACTTTCTGGATTGTTCGTGGTCAAAATTTGTGCGGAAATTGAAGAAGAGCTGAAAAAATAACTTCCGGCACATGCTAAGTCAACATGCGGACTGCATATAACACATGTGGACCACATGTGGGCAAAGCATGTGTCAGAAGTCCAAAATCCCGAGAGCTAAACCTGCAGAAAATTTTGGTCCGGGCACATGTGGTCACTACATGCGTCCGGCCTGCCGACCCTTTTTTCTCCTATTTCGTTCGGGCTTTGATTTTAGGGTCCTCATGTACTATAAATACCCCTTAGGTGTTTTTTAGTAGAAGTTACGCACTCTTGATACTCCCAAACATATTTTGATTCTGAGATTCGATTTTGATCTTGGAATTCTCTTATATTGATTTTGGTTAATTAATTCAATTACGGTTTTGGGTTTTTACTTGTGATTATTGTCATCTTATACTTTCAATCATGAACGTTGTTGATTACTTCACAAGCATGAGCAGCTAAAAACCCTTAGTTAGGGTTGTTGAAACCCTGGCGGATTGACAAAGTAGGGAAAGTGCTATTGTTATTCTGAATCAATACCTATGCATACATTGTATTATCTTCACTTTAATAGTTATCTTAGTGGTTGCAAATGTTAGGATCTCGCCTAGATTATTGCTACTTACTCCAAAAGAGAAGTGATTAGGAAAAGATAATGACAACAGTAATTTGGAGTTTAACTGTCGATCCATGCTACTAGGTATTATCTAAGTAAGATGGTTAGATCTCATCTAATAACTAGAGACTCAAAAGGTAATAGTTAACTGGAATCAAGATAAGGGTTAGTAAGACAACATTCTGAGACTCAAAAGGTAAAGGGTGATATCCTTTTGCTCAGCCAAAAGATTACAACAACAACAACAATAAACCCAGTGTATTCCCACATAGTGAGGTTTGGGGGGGGGTAAGATGTACGCAGTCCATACCTCTACCTCTAAAGAAGTAGAAAGGTTGTTTCCGATAGACCCCCGGCTCGAGACATGAAATACTAAACAAATTCATAGTAAACATGGAACAAGATGGCATAACATAAATACGACACCCACAAGTAATAGTAAACAGAGAAAAGTAAACATATTGGTAATAAAGCATGAAACAAGGTATCATAACAAGAATAATACCCCCACCAAGTAATTTTCTACCCTAGCGACCCAAACTGACCCTAGCCTTCTGCCCTAATTCGCGTCCTTCAGATCTTCCTATCTAGGGTTATGTCCTCAGTGAGCTGTAACTGCTCCATGTCCCGCCTAATCACCTCTCCCCAGTACTTCTTCGGCCTACCCCTACCCCGCCTAAAACCATCCAAAGCTAGTCTCTCACACCTACGAACCGGGGCATCCATGCCCCTCCTCATCACGTGTCCGAACCATCTCAATCGGACTTCCTGCATCTTATTCTCCACTGGAATCACACCAACCTTCTCCCTGATAGTCTCATTCCGAACTCTATCCCCCCTAGTCAGCCCACACATCCAACGCAACATCCGCATTTCCGCCACCTTCATTTTTTGAATCTGGGAGTTCTTAACTAGCCAACACTCCGCTCCATACAACATGGCCGAACGGACTGCCACCCTGTAGAATTTGCCTTTAAGCTTGGGCGGCACCTTCTTATCACACAACACCCCCGAAGCGAGCTTTCACTTCATCCATCCCGCCCCAATACGGTGCGAGACATCCTCGTCAATCTTACCGTTACCCTGAATCACGGACCCGAGATACTTGAAACTATCCCTCTTACATACCACTTGTGGTTCCAACTTCACTACCACCTCATTCTCCAGCATCACGTCATTAAACTTGCATTCCAAATACTCGGCCATTCTCCAGCTCGGCCAAAAGATTGTAGAAGGTATATAACTTATCGATTCTGCATGCAAGGTATCGGGTTGGATCAACAAAGCACGATAAGCCTACGGAGTTGAGAAGCTAGGAGGAACACAATCCTAGTGTTCACCTACGACTGATTACAACCGAAGTTGATATTTACCACTTGTTCGACATAGCTACTCAAAATCCCCCATTTACTTTTCCAGTTCCGCCCGCTGACTACAACAACTGAGAGCCATGATTCCACGTATTCTCTAGGGATTCGACCCCAACCTCTGTTGGGTAACTGGCAGCGGCCGTATCATTTTCAAAGTAGAGGTGTAGCTTGGACGTTACCAATCTCTTATATCTGCAACAATTGTGATTTTCTAATCCTTATTATTGAACTGATCTCCTTTAACTTTGTTGTTGAACTAGTACATAGATACACATTGAAACTATGACTAACAATCACGTAAATATTCAATAAGCTTGAGATTTTGGAGCTATATCTTTTTTAAATAGCGTTGATATGTGTTACAAGAGTCAATGGTCTTTCGTAAACAACCTCTCTACCTTAAAGGAGGTAGGTGCAAGGTCTGCATACATTCTACCCTCCCTAGATTACACTGAGTATGTTGTTAATTGAGCAGTACATTAGATTAAGTGTAGTTTCAGAGAACCCTAAATAACTTCATAAGCAAATTATTTACCGCCATTAGAATGAGATGGGCTCAGAATGGTGTGGAATAGAAATTAAGGATTCATATAGCCCCGACTAGTTTCTGGATTGAGGTTAAGACAAACATGCTAGTGGTTCTAATTAGTTAACGGGTTTATAATTTACACTATCTATTCCGCAAAAAGAATCCATTCTCTTCTCATGAATTAAGTTATCTAGTTACTTCCGGAATGAACAATGGATTTTCCAGCTTGGCTATATTCCCCACATATATTATTGATTTTTTTCCTGTTTTTTTTTGTATTGAAGATTTCAAGAAGAAGAGAGAACTTCTTTGTACTACTTGATGACTTTACATCCCATGAGAATGGGTATTTATACAATGAGTCCTCGGACCAAATAAGGAAAGTTGGTATTACACAATTCATAACATTTAATTACAATATCAGTCTATTCCTATAACTAAGTCAGGAAATCGCTGATCAGTCAGTCACTCAACACTCCCCTCAACTTGGTGCAAAGATGTCACACATGCCCAACTTGCAAACCAGTGTATGGAAGGTCCATTTGCAGAGGCCTTTGGTAAACACATCAGCTAGCTGCTTTTCTGATAACACACGGAACAAACTCAAGACACCACTCGTAAATTTTGCTTTGATGAAGTGTCAATCAATTTCAACATGCTTTGTTCGACATGGTCTGGATTATAAGCTATAGTAACTGCAGCCTTGTTGTCAGTTGCGATACTACAAGGAAAGTTTCTCTTTTCGAGACAATTTCAATTCCTCTAGTAACTTTTGTAACCATAAAAGTTTATAAACAAGCTAGGTCATAGCACTATATTCTGTCTGTGCACTTGATATAGCAACTAGAGTTTGCTTCTTGCTAATCCGAGTGACCAGGTTTCCTCGAGTGTACAGTAACTTGATGTAGATTTTTTTCATCTAGAGATTCGGCCTAATTCGCATCTATAAATTCTATTTGGAGGTGATCATGTCGGGAGAAAAGTAGACCTTTCCCTAGAGCAAACTTCAGATATTGCAAAATGTGAACGGAAAAGGGACAAATATACCCCGAATTATGGTAAATGGTACGTATATACCCTTCGTCATACTTTGGATACACATATGCCTCTAACATTAATGAAATGGTACGTATATGACCTTCATACTACTGGTAGGGGCATACGTGTACCCAAAGTATGACGAAGGGTATAGACATACTATTGATCATAGATTGGGAGTATATTTATTCCTTTTTCATTTTAATTTTTTTATCCCAAATAATTAACCCAAACCCACTACCCGACCAAATAAACCAACTACCCGACCCGGTCCTAATTAAAATCCAAGAGAAGCCTTTCTAACAAATGCATTTTTCCATCCCTATATCGATATACACACACAATGGAGTAACACTCATTACTACCAATTTCAAAAAAAAATCATTAACCCATAACACCCAACAACAACACCAAATAAATTGAACTCCTCGCGTTTCAATTTCCAGTGAAATTACATTGGAAAAACACTACCAGCCATCGATCAACACCACAAAGCCACCGTCTCTGTCGAACTGGGAACACCCCACTGACGAACCACCACTGCACCCCTAGCTCCAGCCACCTTCGACTTAATTTTCACTCCCTCCA